>NW_010158857.1:9728-16117 GCF_000695765.1 Mesitornis unicolor | reverse complement strand
ACCCCGCTGGCGCCTGCCCCAGCGGCCGCCCGCTCATCCATCTTGCTCCTCTTCTCTCCGAGGTGACAAAGCCGGCATGGCAATGAGAGACACCGAGGAGCTCTGGGAAGTGCCTACCCCAGATTCAGTTATTAACTTTCACAAGGCGGCTGCAACTACGGCACCCGGCATCCCCCGCTGGGCCAGCGCCTGCAATGGCGGCCGGGAAGTGTAGTCCTCCCGCCGCCTCCCCGCCCGCGGGCTGAGCGGGAACATAACCCTCACTGCGTGGCCTGCTTCGGAAGGGAGCTGCCTCCGTAGGCTCCTTGAGGTTTCCACGTCTTGGCCGATGAAGGAGAGGTGATCCAGGCAGGTGCTCCATGGAGGCCACTGCTCCCCATCAGGCTCAGGACACACAGACACCTGGGGGCTAAAGGCACAAAGTCTCTCGTGAAACACCATCTGGGCTGTGAGGCACACCAGGGAGGTAGGTGTCAAGGGGAACGCACAGAAAAAGAGGGGACGGAGATGTTCATCCTTCGCTCTGAGAGAGGGAGGTGCCTTTGCACGGTTGTGGCATCACTCACAAAATGGCTGCTGCCCACAGGAGGCCCCATTCCATGGAAAAGCAGAGCCCTAGCAAGAAGTTTTGACATCTTAGTGGTTACAAAAGTACACTTCCCACAGCTGCCCTCCTGGGCAGCCAGATCTGCAAACGCTAAGGATGGCCTGGGCCCCCTCTGCCACACTGGGGCTGATGTCACTGCATGTGGCTGTTGAGGCAGCTGTGCTACACCACGACTGACATTTTTAATACTGAGTAACTTTTTCAAGTACCATTGATTGCACGTTTTACAACACAGAAATGTTTTCTCTACCTCCTGTCATTAACAGTAGATTGTAAATTACACAGGGAGACACCAGGATGAGACCTCGTGTGTTCTGGCCTGAGAGGAGCTTCTGTTGACAACAAATGTAAAATTCATTATTGATTACACCACGACTGACATTTTTAATACTGAGTATTAAATGTAACAAATGTAAAATTCATTATTGAAGCTGAAATTTGTTATAATCTCAGCCGTGAGGATTTAGACTCTCCACATTTCATTTCACCTGGCTCTTACTATCAGCCCATTTATGTGCTGAATCTATTACCTTCATCATGAGCTTTCTGCAATAGCTTTGTCTTCTAATGTCTCCCACAATGTTTCTAACTAGCAACATTCCTTGCCCCAAAAACACTCTCAACAAAAGCAATCAAAACGTAAAAGCAGAACTGCCAAAGATTCACATATAGAAAAGTTGTCAGAACACATACAAAAATAATCTAGGAAGACCAGTGTAACTCCACAGGATGTAACATCAGTGAGAGAATGAACCTCTAGGTGCTTTAAGAACATTTTATCACTGCAATAGCAAGGTGCTAAATAATATTAATAGGAAAAGATTAAAATATATTTGGGAACTCTGTCACTCAAGTAATCAGCTGCTGCTCTCCAAGTGTACAGCTCCTGCCATCTCACGTTGAGATCCATTTTTCTGTACAATCCATAATGCTGTGTACCTTTCTGGCCTTACTGTACAAGGTTTGCTGTGCTGAGCACACAGACCTGAACACTGCACGAATTAAGACAAGCCATGTGAAAACAAAAGGACATTTTAGAGATGCAAGCATCCAAAGTCAGGTGGAAAAATGCTTTTAAGTGCAGATATCTGTGTTCATGAAGCATTATTCCTCCTTGCTGTATTTGATTACAGATAGCTTTGTTTTTTTACTTTTGATGAAAAGGGGAAAAGGCCCAGCAGAGGTAGCAGCCACACACCAACTGTAAACACAAGAAAGGAGCTACGGAGGGCAAGTCTGTTATTGCTCCATGGGAATCCAGCAACACGGGGGTATAAGAGTGACACTAAAATGGGCTGTGCTGTCACGAGGCCTTGTTTGCCAGAGCCAGACAAGAAGGATCTGTTATAAAACATGGTGGAATGTTTGTTTTTGTAGCACTGGATTTCCAAAATCCATCGTCTTTTTGTGGCCGACAGGCTCGCTCCTTTCTTTGCCTCGTTACTGCAGCTGTCGGAGGTCTGCACCCCTGCCTGGAAAACATGAGTAACGGCGAGAAAGCAATCCTAGCAAAAATCTGCATCATTCATGCGTAATCAGACAATGCTTGGGAGATTTACAGAGGGGAGGAGGAGAAAACCACAGCGCTGCAGTCATTTGCATTATTTCTAGTTTATTTTCTTTGCAGGAGTCAATTTTAGCTTTAAAATGTAACGAGCCTATATGTTCCATACATAGCTTTATGAAGTTATTGGGTTTTAATTCACATCCCACCGTGACCAAGTAAAATTTGGCAAATAGGCTACATCTGTTTGTAACACATGCTTTCATTTTGTTTTGGTGAAGTTATGTACATACATACAAATTAACTTCAAAGCATACTCTGTGTTGTGGCTTACTGCTTACCTCAAAGATTCTCTCCATGGTTCGTCCTGGCTGGTTTATACCATTCAGGCCAAGGAAAACCTCCTGGGAGGCACCCGACAACACTGCTGGGGCTTCACTAGGAATAAAACCAGGCAATTGCTGCTTTCCATCACTCACTTTTCTCTGATTCAGTGGGAAGATACACAAGTGGTGCAGCTGGAGCGCTGCATCTTCCCCCAGTTCTTACAAGCAGAGCCGTGACTGCTAACGTAATCCAAAACACACTGTAGGATGCTCAGAAGCCAATCTGAGTTTGGCCTAAGTCCTGGGTTTGGTTTAGAGCCGCCCTGTGCTTGCATTTGGGTCCTGCAGCAAGGGTAGGAGCCAACACACACCAGTCAAAATGGAAATCCCAGTTTTCTATATTGGCACCGTACTGGTGGTCCTCCACTGACAATACTTGTGGCTCTGCAACGTGCTTAAGCCACACACAAACCTAATTGTCCAACTGGGTGGTTTCAGTATGCTACTTTTAGTGTTTTTAGGGCCATAAACTTGAGCAAAGGCCTTGTTTGCCTGTGACTTTGTTTTTACTTGCCTGTCTTCCAAGTTTCCTGCATAGTCAGATTAGATACATTAGTTGCCTACTATGAGGCAAGTTCTCTGGATGAGAAACACTCTTAAATTTGCACATTAAAAATTTCATCTTACTACCTGATGGCATGGAAGTTTTAACGTAACAGCACATCTGTAACAATTTACTTTCTTACCAAAGTTCACTTTGATGGTGTCTGGGTGCTTCTAAATCCACTGGACAAAAATAAAAGTATATTTACAAGTATTATAATTCATGCAAAAAAGAAAAATATCTCCAACTCCTGATGCTAGGAAGAAGATATTTTACTGTAGACCATTCTAAAAATCTGAAAGAAGAATCATACACAAACTGGGAGCACTTTAAATATGTTTATTCAGCAGCTATTACAATCAGCCTCCAAAAAACTGGAGTCCCCTCTTGTTTCTGAACCGTGTCAAGTGATGAAAATGCCTACGAACATTGAAGCTAAACAGTGCACTCCTTTCTGAGAAACAGACATGTCTAACAGGGATTAATCTCTTTGAAAAGGCAAAATATAAATATATACACTAAATTCACAACAACAGTTTAAACTCACTACGTTAATTCAAGTGGGATAACAGTGGACAAATCCACATCATGTAAACTGCAGTCGTAAAATATCTCTGCTGTCTTCTGCTCGAACCCTGTCCAGTTTCGGTTTACATTCTGTGATCTGCCTATCGCAGAGCTGAAATACAGAAGCGCTGAAGTGTTGAATCTCAGGGGCTGTGCACAGGACCAGGAAGTGGGGCGATACTCGGCTCTCTACACGTTGCTCAAGGCATCCACGCCAGGAAGAACCTTACCTGTTAGCAGTTGAAAAACAGCAATGAAGTTAAGAACCGCTTTGCCCTCAAACAACTAACACTTGCAATTGCAACATTTAAGCATATAAAAAAAAACTAATCAGAAATTATAGGTTAAAAATGGAAGAGCTTGGCTGTACATACATTCCTGTTGACGACTGTGGCTCTTAAGGCATATGGGTTACATTTAAACTGTTCCACGCAGTAAATACCTTTTAGGGCTGCAGCGAGTATCCAGAGCACAGCTGCACTCACATGTCAGGACAGATTCTTAACGTGCCACAGTCATCAATTCCCAATTAACAATAAAGGTACATTTCTATCCAAGTCTCTGCTGGGGTCAGATCCAAACTCCAAAGATCTTTTTCCATTAAGTTTGATGGCAAACAGATTTTTTGATTGGATCTGGGGAGTTGCTGCATACTTTCTTCAATCCTTAGTGGCATGTAAATAGAATTTTGGAGTGTGTAGTGGAAATTTTAAGAATTATTTGAGAAAAAGAAACAAAGCCGCCTGCAAGTCTCAAAAAGTCTTTTACTGGAACTAAAGCATCCAGGTTTTGGTTTGTTGGTGGTTTTTTTTTCCCCAGAAAACCTACCTTCTAATGCTCAAGCTGTGTGGCAGAACTGAATTGTAACAGTGTTCACAACTCACCAGTTTGCTAGGTTTTGGGGTTTTTTTTGCCTTTTTTTCCTTGTAAACCTTCAGAAGCTTTTCTAATTAGCTAGACTTCCGTTACATTTAAAAGATCACACACACAAACCCAAATTTTGGGCCAAAACTTAGACAAGTTTGTCCTTTTGAATAAATCACTTGCACAGGATTTCCTCCGAGCCATCTGCATTCTTTCCCTTTACCATCACTCCCTCGGCAACAGAAACAAAAGCTCCGTCTCCCATATAACTGCTGGAAACATCAGCTGCAAGGCACTTTATTGCAGTTTCTCTTCTACAGAGAAGCTGACAGCGCTAGATAATTTACACATATTGGGAAACAGCTAATTACCAGAGGAAATGAAATCTCATTTAGAGTACAATGTAACTCATTAGAAGAATCCTGTAAATTCTCACCATTTGAATTCCAAGTACTCTCATGCAGGTTCGTAAGTGATCACTAGAGGGCTCCCCAAACCCAGGGAATTTCAAACAATGCACTGAAAAGATTTCTGGCAAAAAATCGAGACTATTCTGATGAGATTTCCTTAACAGAAACCGGGCACTTTAAACAGTCTGGTCAGAATGTCTCAGAGGATCATCTACAAAAGACAGCCCGCTCTCAAGGCCGCTTTATTTTCTATTCCAGCATTTTTGCTTTCTGGGAGTGGCAGACTGTGCTGTTTGCAAGAATGTTTTCTTTCCCCTCTTCCTCTAGGAGGAGACTAACAAAAGAGCAATGAGGAGCTCACAGGTCCAAAGCTATGTGCAACTCCACACGGCGGAACAGAAAAGACATTCTTTCTATTGTTGTGCTTTTTGAATATCAACACATGGCGGAGCACCCAGAACTACTTGAATTGCTCAATCAAGTTAAGATAAAGAACAGTTACCCTCCAGCAGTTCCAGGCTGGCCCCGCCTCCCGTGCTGACATGGCTTACTTTATCCTCCGTGTTCCACTTTGCACAGCAAGTGGCTGTATCTCCACCACCTGTAGTACAAACAAAATCAATGAGACACACAAGGAACTCGGATTTCGTTCAGCTTAAGGTTCACAGCCTTGCTATGGGATGGTCCTGCTCCCAAGTACCCAGCATTAGAACATACAGCAGTTTTTAAAGCTTTGCCTTCAAGCTGAAGGACAGATGAAAACATGAGGAAAGAATAATCTGATTAGTATTTTTAACATGGTACTTACCAATAATGGTGATGCTGCCCTTTCCAGTTACTTCTACCACTTTGTCCATCAGGGCTTTGGTTCCTTTGGCAAACTTGTCCCACTCAAAGACACCGACTGGACCGTTCCACACAATTTGCTTGGCCCTTCCCACAACTTCCACAAACTTCTTCACACTCTCAGGGCCGCAGTCCAAGCCCTAAGACAAGAGAAGCCACAGATACACTTATTGCTGACCCTCAGCTCAAATCACTAATGTCTACCTGGGATTCTCAGAAGCTTCCCCCTCCCCCCCAGGTATGAAGCAAGAGTTTCTCTGTATGCACTGAATACCCATGAACAGAGAGGTCTGCCAGCAGCTGGGTAGAGTCTGGTGTTTATCTTGCTAGTATAAGTAATTTCTAAATCAATGTCAGATGCTTGAAGCCTTAGATAGAAACTTTTGCCAGTGGTACTTACATTCCAGTCAAATAAAAGGGATTTCTACTGCATTCAGATCTGAAGGTTTTAGAAGCATTTTGCTGTTTTAATCCAAATCTCACAAAAGCTACTTTAGAATTAAAAATTCAGGAGAAACAGCAGGGCTTCAGCTTCATTAAACCAATGCAGTCTGTGCAGCTGACTGCCTTCAGAAACATTTGCAAAGGATCACAATTACTCTTTCTACTCCTTTAAAAGGTGCCCTTCCCACATCACTGCTGCCTGTTACTACTTTTAGTC
>NW_010158857.1:0-9697 GCF_000695765.1 Mesitornis unicolor | reverse complement strand
ATAAAACCCCCCCACCCAGCCAGCAGAAATGCCTGAAGCCACTGTGGCTTCCCCAGTCTGTGCATGCTCATCAAATTTGTCTGCAGTTATGAAGTCAACAGGCAGAGTAATCTTCACACCGTTTTTCTCTGCCTTGGCCATCAGGTCCTTGACAATTTTTGATCCCTCTTCATCAAACAGGGAGTTGCCAATCTAGAGAAATTATTTGGGAAAAGTAAGAGAGGTATTTGTTTAGCTACTGGTCATTACAGAAGAGAACAGTAATCAAGCCAAACTGCTCAGAGAGCAATTCCGGAAAGACTTTCTTAAAGCACCTAGCTGGACATCCGCAGTAATCCATTTTTGTGAAGTGATTGTCAAGTAACTTTCTCAGTGCTCCCTACTCTCGGAGAGAGCTGAGACAGACAGTTCTCAATACCAGGATATGTAAGGGACATTTCTGACTGTATTCTTTACTAGGAGCAGACGCAGAATTGCTCTTTTCATACCTGCATGTTGTTGAGCACTTTGAGGAAGGTGAATGCCATTCCACCACCAATGATCATCTCATTGACCTTATCCAACATGTTACTGATCAGCTGGATCTTATCCTGAACTTTGGCTCTAGTGAAAGAGAGGAGGAGAAAGAATTAATATTGTAGCCACTGCCCCAAACTTCTCCAACAACTCACTTCCTTGTGATGATCAGTGATACAGAACCATCCTGCCCAAAAGCAGGTAACTGCTTTTGGCAGAAGATACAAACGATAATGGAACAACAATGCCAAAATTACTTTATATAGGAATGGCAGAGGAGGCAGTAAATAGACACGAGTCTCTTGTCTTCCCTCTTTAATGCCATGTAAGGAATTTTTGTTATCTAAAACAAAGCTTCCTAAAAGACCTTAGGAAACAACTCTGAGCTAAACCTAGGCTGTCAGTCAGGAGACCTGCATTAGTCTTTGTTCGATCATGCCCTGCTTCGTGACATTAGACAAGACCATCAGCTCCTCCTTGCTTTAGCCTTCCCATCTCTAAACTAGGGATAATGATACGAATTTCTTTAATAAAATGCTTTCAGATCTAACGATAAGAAATGGGTATTGCCTCTACAAACCCAACTTTAGTGACCATGTAGAGCTCTGGCGTGAACCAGCCACCAACCCCAGTTTAAGCCGTGACGCTGCTAATGTTGCTACGCTGTGGGAGCTGAGCTGGTAAAGCAGCACTGATGGGATGGGACACAGCCACAGCAGAACCCTGCAGGGCCCATCCTGCCATGTGCAGCTCCAGGCAAAACGAGGTGTAAAGGTGAATTAGATGTGTGTTTCTTTCCCTTGCACATACCCTGCTCCTGGCACTTTCCTACACGTGGTCTTTCTTCGCCAACACATTTCATTTCCACTTTACTTGTTAGTGCAGTTGCTCTCAGTTCAATCATGCAGGCTGAATTTTGTTATGTATAAGCGGTAGCAAAACTGCAGCTGCACCACATGCAGCTTCCGCGTATGACTTCCCATGCAAGAGTTGCTCAATCTGCCATCCCATCTAGGACCCAGCTGCACCGCCAGTGGAATGGTGGTGCTTTCAAACAAATAAAGGTATATTCTGGCTCTGAACTACTCTCAGAGCTCCTCCTGGGACTCACTAAGATGCAGTAATTCAACAGTCCTCAGCCACACAATGAGTTTAGTATCAGGCTCCCAGACTGGGACATGCTGGTCACCCTTGTTATGCACCTCTCAAAAAAGGTTATGTTGTTTCCACTGGATTTACACTTCCAGACTTTACTAACAGGCCTGGTATTTATCATTTTGGCCATCCTAGCTGCTGCTCTAACTCAAACATCTGATCAGAGAACAAACTAACAAACTTTCCCTTGGTGATATACCTGCAACTTCCATCATAGGCACTGAGTGTATAGCGCTTATTGATGGGTCACCTGCAGCTGTAAACCTTGGAAGGGTACTAATAAAAAGAAAACAAAGCATTGTTCAGTATAACCAAGGTCACGGAAAAAGTTTAAAGTTTTATGTGAGAACTGAATACTACTTCTTAAAAAACACATCTATGGGTGCAAAGAGCAGGAATAAGCCACATGCTCCTATAAAAACATGGGAATGTTATGATGTCCAAGCTTTATGTTACTTGGCGAAGTATTTTAATTCACCTGATGAACTGAAATATGCTGCCACAGAACTAGGGTGCTAGACTGGGTACACGTGACAAAAATGGGCAGCAATGGGAAATTATAGCTGCACACAAGCAGTCATTTGGTTTTGCACCTTCAAGTTTCTCTGTGCACTTACTGCTGCAGAGGAGCAGAGCCCCATCCAGCTACAGTAGGTCACCGTTGCATAATGGGAGATCGTGTCAATTTACAGAGTGCTGAGCCTGCAGGATGCTTGTACTCTGAACTGTGGAGGAAAGGTCACTGACAATGTTTCAGGGCCATCATGTGTATCTAACAGCTCTTTGGGTTCATCTGTACAACAAACTGCTGCGGACTGTATCAATTTGGGAATGTAAGAGGTCAGGAGATGCAATGAGCAGACCCTGGCAATATCATCACAGGAGCAGACATGGTCAGTTAGCTCCTCTCTATTCCACATCTTATAGAAATCCGAGATTTCTACTTAGCTACACATCTGAACTGTAGGTACAGTTAAAAGGAAAGCATTTGTTTGAATCAAGCCAGAATAAGTTTTCATTTCTTATGGAGGAGTTAAAGAGAAAGGTGAAGTGGGTATGCTCTTGAGTCTTACCCTCCAAGAATTGCCAAGAAGGGTCTCTCTGGACTCTCTAGGGCCTTAGCAAAATAATCCAGTTCTTTCTTCATCAGGAAGCCAGCAGCCTTCTGAGGCAGATTGACACCTACCATGGAGCTGCAGAATAAGAGTGAGGAAAGGGAAAATTCTTCTATCAGTACAGGTCCAAACACCCTGTGTCTCACAGCATCGTAAAGCTAACGCTTCCGTCAGCTGCAGCACTGAGAATAGCTACTAATGGCATGAAACCAAAACCAAGGGGTTTGTTTTCCTGGTTTGATAAGTTGGCTGTAAACACCTACTTTCTGAGATTTGTTTTTGAACAGACATATTGATATGAAAGACATTTCTAGTGTTAACAAGTGATCCAAAACACTGAAGGACAAATAAGCATAGCAGGAGCAGAGATGCCTTCCTCCAGTAGCACTGGGTTATGAAATCAAGCTCAAAGAGGATCACTAGAGTTTGAAAGTACAAATATCTGAACACACTCCATGAGAATAATCTATCTGGAGCTATTAGTCTTTTGGAAAAGAGGTCTGCTGTAATTTAGACAAGTCCTAAGAAAGTAATTTTTTTATCTTCAAAGCCTTAAAAGTCAATTCAAGTCTGCAGATTTCAGCTGTCTCCTGTTTCCCGAAGCAAACCTTAAAGAGCCTACACTTGTGGTGGACTTGGCATTGCTAGGTTTATGGTTGGATTTTATGATCTTAAAGGTTTTTTCCAACCATAATGATTCTGTGATTCTACTGACAACTACCTCCTCTAAATCCATTACTCAGGAACAAACACAGGAAATTGATAATGGGATAAGCCCCAAAGGAAGTTACACTCACTGGAAGCAAAGCTGTGTATGTTCTTATGATAGCCACCATTCAGCAGTTCTGCCCATGGCAGGAAAATGGATACGCACCTGTGAGCGCGGTGGGCAGTCCCAAAAGCATCGTTGACATAGACATCTCCCAGTTTAGAAAGAGAGGCTCTGAAAGCCTCCACTTTTGCAGAATCAGCTTTGATCTAAAAAGAGAAACAATGGCAAGTTTGTGCTATTCAGGTACACAGAGCTGATTCTGAAACTAAAGTCAGTCAGCAGTTTGACTTGTAAACCCAAAGCAAAGAAAGGTCAGCTGGAGAAACTCATCAGTTCATCCTGTGGATCACTATTTCATATGCTCTTTCCCAGTGCAGCAGGAGTGACAAAAAGGTTTAAATTATTTAAACTCCACATTAAACTCCCGAGACTGCTGTTACAGGCCTGAGGACCGTTCCCATTTCAAGTTTATCAACAGATAAGGAATGAGCTGCAGCACTACCAACATTTCAGTCTCTCTCCAATGGATTTACCATTTTGTGCAGTGAACATCAGTAACACAGAAAGGGTACGTAGGGACAAGGCAATGCTGAGACGAGACTAAACAAACCCATGCTCGCTTACTGAACAAAGAAAGAGTCCCACAGGTAAAAGGATGAGCTCCTGAAGGATTATTTAGTGACTGCACTGAGGATTAACTTATAAATAGCCTGCACACTACAACAGGCCACAGTGAAAGCAGCCAACATCAGAATGCTGGAGATAAGCTTAGCATGTAGTGGGCAAGAACAGATGCATTTCTGTTAAAAGATTTCCTCTCCATCCTCTGAGCACCCTACCAAATCCTTGTGGGATGCCTCATGCATTTCAGTTCTCTTTCCCACCATGAAAAGACAGCAGAGCTCACTCTGACAGTAAGCAACTGCTCAGACCTAATTTACAGCCACTTGCTCTTAAAGAATGGCCCAGACTGGCAGGCAAGCAATCACCTCTTCAAGTGCCTTTCCTGCTTCACCCACCCCAAGGGAGGCCTCTGCCAGCACCCAGATGTTACACCGTGGGGATGATGGCAGGAAGGTGCTCTAATACATGGCAGATGGGTTCTGCACGGCTTTGGGTGCCCTTTTATTCACACAGCCCGAGCAGAAGAGAAGCCAAAGGGACCATGCAGATTATAGATCAACGCTGTCAACTGCTCCTTCACTTGGTAAATTGCCTGGCTTTCCACAGGATTAAATGCTCCTGTTAAAACCAGTAACATCTGTAAGCAGAACACAAGAGGCTCTGAATGAAGAAACTACTACCACTTGCTAGTAATCTCTACCACCAGTTAGTAATCTTCAGTCTTGTATTGCATCCCTAGTTCCATAGCACTGACTTTCACCTCTGGTTGGATGAAAAGCACATCTGTCAACACTCCTTCTCCTGTTCTGCTCAACTGCAGCGCATGCTTCCACATGCATACATGCAGCTAAATAACCTGAGAGTAACAGAAATGCTCAAAACCCCTTCCCAAAGCAAATTAAAATCTTGCCCCACTCTTCTCCCTGTCTGGCTTTCAGTGGCACACAGTTGTACTAGTGAGTAATGCCAGACTTGCTAAATTTTCTCATTGCCATTTGCAAAGGCTTGCTAGTCTCTGGGCTACTTTTCTAAGCTACAGGGGTCCTGTGCCAGCCCATAAAGGGCACCACATGCTGTCAGCATGCCACTCCACGCACTGAATCTGAAAGGAGCAAAGACCTGCGTAAAGTCAACGGGGTTACCATGGCTAAGAAAAGCAGCTGTCTGGAGCAAGCATTCCTCCTGACCTTCAAGAAAATGTCAGAGGTGCAAGGCAGCCTGGTTCTAGATGACCACTCTTAAGAGCAGACAGGCTTATAAAAGGGTTTGATAGTCCCTGTGCTGCAGAATGTTCAAAAATTATATTAAACCATTAGCCAGATAACCAAGAAAGTGTCAGTTTGTTGCCACTGGGGCCGTAAGAATATCTCCAACAGATCTCATTTTTTGTTTTAAACATCCCAAAATAACATCTTAACAGCAGCAACCAATTTCCTGCACAGCCCTATTTTGCTCCTTTCTCCTTCTTTTACAGACAATGCCACCTTTGGCAGAGTCATCTACAGCCTTTCACTTAACCTGTTTCATCTTGGAAATTCAGTGTATTTGACTCCACTTTTGCACAGCATGCTACAATCGGACACGCTGAACTAAAAACTGCTCTGACATCCTTCTGAGAGCAAATTCCTAAACAGCGTTTTAGAGGCTGCTGGTTCCTTGGTAATCTGCAGCAAACAAGGTAGCAAGACCAGAGCAGGCATGCACAAAAGCTAGACTTGAAATTTCACCTTGTTCCCAGAAGCATCTTTCCCTTTCCCTTCTTCTTCTACATGGAATCGGAGGTTCTCTAGCAGGATGATGGAGCCAGCTGCAGGATTAGCACAGGCCTTCTCCACCTCAGGACCAACACAATCCTTCAGGAATAAGACCTCCCTGCAAACACAAGATACACATTGTCATCCCACCAGTGACTCTTCCTTTCATCCAGGTTCGCTAACAGAGAGGGCCTAACATGTGCTGGACTGCTCTTCTACTTCACCTGCCCATGAGTGCTTTAAGCTCCACAGCTACCGGGGCCAAGGAGAACTTTTCAGGCATGGGAACCCCATCCGGGCGACCCAGGTGACTCATCAAAACCACGGACTTGGCTCCATGATCCAAGCAGTGCTTGATGGTAGGAACAGCCGCCTTGATTCTGTAATGGCAGAGAACACCACATGAAAAGAGATTCAAGCAGTTTACCAGGCAAGCTGAGTTAGTGACCACTTACACAAGGGCCCTGGGAGTTGTCCTTCAAACATGACAAAAGAAATGAAGCACAAGAGCTAGGCAGAACAATTACTGAAGAAGTCCATCCTACCTCAGGTGTTCACATGGTTCAGCCTACCCATCATCAAAAGACAGCAGGGCATCACCATCAGGAAGTCTCCAATAGGGACAATGGGCTTCTCAGCAACCTACCCTTGGTAGAACAGACACCGAGGAGACCAACCACATCCTACAGAGCACAGCTTTCCCTGTGGAGCTGATCCAGCCTACTCCTGTCCTAGGGACTGTGACAATCCTGAAGCACGGGCCAGAAAGCAGCATCAAAATTCTCTGTCCCAGCACGTTTCCATATGTTTCACTGTCATCTTCCATGCAGTGTAGGACACACAAGTAAAATGCATTTTATAATCTAAATTCTGCTGATTGCTTGTAGCCAAGAAATGCCAGGACACACTTGAACATTACCAGGCTTCCTGGTTTAGTTTGTGATCCTGAACCAGTAAAGGAATGATAGGGACGTTGAGCAGTGAGCATATTGTGGGGAGCAAAAGTGACAGACAAGCAGGACAAGACAGCTGGTACTGCTGTTTCTAAACCCTGTATCTTTTCATGCTGCACAAGGACAATTATTCTAACGTAAGCCAACAAGTTAACACAACTGCAGGGCAACCAGGAGGCAGAAAGTCTGCTAGATACTACCAACATATACAGCACATTTTCACACACAGCCAGAGGGACGTGGTTTTGAAATGGTTGTAACGCTTCCACTGTATTTACAGAATGAAGTTTAGCATTTGTAAAATTAGGAGACTTTTTCTACATGCTTTCCACAGCAGCTACAGTGAAAAGCCATCTTGTAGTCCGTGCAGTGTGCTAATGGCTGCGGGGCTTTTAATTAGCAATCTTTGGACCTTCTCTGAGACACCATTAATATTTTGCTACAATCAAAAACAGGTTAATCATGGAAAAATTCCAGGTATTAATAACAGAACTGGGCTAAAATCAGGAAGAAAACAGACTTCAGGGCTTCACCTGGGATGGAAATGATGCCTCACCTTTGATTGTTGGTTATTTTGTGATCCTTCATTGGAACATTGAAGTCAACCCTAAAAAAAATAAATAAACAGAAAGAAAATTAAATAACAAATTTCTTTTACAGAGAATGAGGGAACCTGCCAGTAAAGGCACTGGCTAGAAAAACAATGTTACAATTACAGTAAGATTTTAGCTCTGCCTTGTACACAAGATCAATTTTAAAACAGTACGTTATTCACCACTTCTGCTTGTAGCAACAGAATACAAGTGGAGAACAAATGTCTGGTAGAATGACTCAGTAAAGCTATGCCACCAATATACCTCAATGCTTGTGACTGTAGCAGCAATGATGCTGAAGCAGGAAATAAAACTGAGACTGAACAAGCTCCCCACAACCTTTTCATTTGAAACAAAACACTCTCAGATCACCAACTAGGAGTTTCCAAGGGAAGGGAAGCAAATAATGAAAAATGACATTGTGATCTCTGACAAGGCCTCTAAAATACTTGGTTGGACTACTGTGGCAAGCAGGCAGGCTCAAGGAAGCTATATAGTTATCACCTACAACTCCTAATTTCTGTTCTCTGCAGCCGAGTGCTGTGGCTTAGCACATTCCCCCTGGAAGACCCAAGGTGGATGTAGAGGTAACCTCCCTGCTCCTCCAGGTGAAGAGATGGAAGGGAGGAGTTTCATCAGCCATTTCTCCCTGGCGTGCCTTGTGCCCATGTGCCGACTCGTGGCAGCAGGAAGCTGCGTTGCGTAACAGCAAAGGCAGAAATTACTCACAGAGCTGAGGAAGTGAACATCCAAGGGACTGTAACAGAATATCAGAATGAGGAAGGTGAGATATGCTGTTACGGCTCACCCTTCATCATTCTGTATCTGTATTAAAGAACGCACAAATTCAGGAAGTTGCTTGAATTCTCTTGTAGCCTGCTCAGCACCAGAAACAGATGGAAAGAAGGACAAAAGCTGCCAGAAGAACAGGAGTAGCTGAGCAGAAAGAAATTGAGCTGGCAGCACCACAGTACAGTGGACTAATTCTAGAAAGGGGAAAGAAAAGCACCATTATCATGCTATTATTCTAAAATGAGAGAATAAAAGAGTAATTCGCCTTACAGAGCCATCAGAGCTACAAAAGAAAGACCCAGCTCACCCTTCTTCCCCACTGCACAACTGAAATCTGAGCTCCCCTTGAACCCTTTCTCCTCCCCATTCCCAAATTCTTCTGAAGCTTCAACATTAGGACTTGAAGATAAGCACGTTATGAGTATGCAAAAATTATCATGTATGAGAAGAAAAAAAAAAAGTATCGATTTTAGTAGTACTGAGAGCACATGGTGACTCTTTTCAGGCAAAATGGGATGCAGGCAGCAAACACAAAGACTGACACCTCATCTGCTGCTTCACTCAGTTTTAGTAGCCCACCACAGAATTGCAAAGACAGAAACATGCATTCATATCAAAGATGAAGGGCTAGCAGACCCATTTGCTGCCGATGCAAGACTGTTCACTGTGACACAACTCAGAAAAAGAAAAAACACTCAGAAAAAAAATAATCAGTTGTTACAGAGATAAAAAGATCTTTTGTTGTACAGATTTAGGAACCGCATGCACCTTCTGAGCTAGCTTCTTCAGTACTCACAGGGCTCATTTCTGGTAATCAAATTTCTAGGGAACTACTTTCAAATAAGATCAAGAGACAAAAAGAGCAAAGTTTTCTAACACAGACTACAGGGAAGAGAAGTTATAATTTTATTATAACTCGCTGAGCAAGGTAACAGACACAAACTAGTCACATTATGGTGACCCTGGACAAAAAATCCCACAAGAAGAGTATTTTGAGCAGGATGGATGACTATGTACCTCAGTGCCTTTATCTCCCAGTATTTTGGCAACAATTCCAACCTGAGGCTTTCAGAAGGCCTTGATACTTTATAAATAAGCTATGAATTCCTATTTCAGGGTTTTACACTAGGACAAAAAGCATAATTATTATTTTATTTGGGTAGCTGGCCAGAATCCCATTTTCACTTTTGTATTGCAGTACTTTTGGGATTTACAGGAACGAAAAAGAGAACTGGGGAACAAGTTTGGGTTTGCTGGCTCCTTGAATGCTCTCGAACAGAAGACGGCAGACTGGCTGGCTTTCTCCCCAGACCGCCTGCGGACGATACACGTGCAAGCAGCGGCGATTCGCCAGGGCAGAGCTCCGGCGGTTCCCACCTCCCCAGGGTCACGGTGCCTTCCCACCGGCTCCCACCTCGGCCTT
>NW_010158856.1:24892-37455 GCF_000695765.1 Mesitornis unicolor | reverse complement strand
AAGTGTGTGCCTGTCCAAGCCATGCCCAGTCTTTGCGGTGCTTCTCTCTACTTTTAGGGCAGCATATTGAAGCTGTCCTCTGCCTCACTTTCTAGATGAATTTCATGATAATACAAAAGCCAAGAGTTTACTTTCACTTTACACTTGCACAGAAAGACCCCACGTGCCTCCACAAACCACCCAGAGTGGTTCCACCATGGTCTGCGGTGGCACAGATGAGCAAGCAGTTAGTCACACGAATGAATAGACTTTTAAATGCTTGTTTTAATGAATATACACAGCTCTTCTTTTAATAAAATTCTGGTCTTCACCATTCTCTTAAGTTTTGGCCTTGGAGCCTGAATTTGAGTTTAAAAGAATGAAACTTCCTACATCTTTTGGGTCTTGCCAGAGAAACATCAAGCATCTCTTACCTTTGTACTCCATAGATAAAAATGCTTATCTGCACAACTAAGAACTGTTATTAAAAATAAATAAATCTTACTACCTTTCAAAGACTTCAAAGAAATAGCAATCAGTATAAAACCTGACAAGTAAGGCTGGTAGCTGCAAGTATTTTAAAAGTACAGGTAACAGACATTTGAGGTTCAGGCTATTTCTTACATTTAGGCTAAATCAGCTTTGGTGGACTTCTAATTATGCAAAGTACACCATTTTTGTCCCTAATTAGTTTTGTGTTCTTATGTTGCATTAAAACTGTGGAAAGGCAAATTGATTTCCATCATACTTTTGCTCTATAATATTTCTTTTCCCCACAGAAAAATCCTTGTTCCATCTGCTCTTGCCATTAAGAATTCATTATGTTGAGGGGATGTAATTCTGGAGGTATTGACCTGAACTCATTTCACTGTAATCTTGACAGATCATTTCTGGAAGAAATCATTAATATACTTGAGGTTATGCTCTTCTTCTGGCTACCATGGGGGATGTGTAGGTGTCTTGATTAGTAACAAAAGACTGTCTGCAAGGGCATCCTTCATGACTAAACCAAAACAATTCTTAAGAAGTCACCTACTATGGAGTCTGAGAAACTTGCCTGTATCCGTCTATCTAGACTGGAAAAAAAATAAGATCAAGGTCCAAAAGAAAATTCACTTAGTTTTCAGCACTCCCAAACTGGGTGGGGGTGTTGATCTGCCTGAGGGTAGGAAGGCTCTGCAGAGGGACCTGGCCAGGCTGGATCGATGGCTGAGGCCAACAGGATGAGGTTCAACAAGGCCAAGTGCCGGGTCCTGCCCTTGGGTCACAACAACCCCATGGACGCTGCAGGTGTGGGGAGGAGTGGCTGGAGCTGCCAGGCAGAAAAGGACCTGGAGGTGTTGGTTGACAGCGACTGAACAGGAGCCAGCAGAGTGCCCAGGTGGCCAAGAAGGCCAACACCATCCTGGCTTGTACCAGCAATGGTGTGGCCAGCAGGAGCAGGGAAGGGATCCTTCCCCTGTACTGGGCACTGGTGAGGCCGCATCTCGAAACCTGTGTTCAGTTTTGGGCCCCTCACTCCCACAAGGGCATTGAGGGGCTGGATCGTGTCCAGCGAAGGGCAAGAGAGCTGGGGAAGGGTCTGGAGCACAGGAATGATGAGGAATGGCTGAGGGAGCTGGGGTTGTTTAGTTTGGAGAAGAGGAGACTGAGGGGAGACCTTATGGCTCTTTACAACTGTCTGAAAGGAGGGGGTAGAGAGGTGGGGGTTGGTCTCTTCTTCCATGTAACCAGGGACAGGATGAGAGGAAATGGCCTCAAGTTGCATCAGGGGAGGTTTAGATTGGATATTGGGAAATATTTATTTACTGTAAGGGTTGTCAAGCTCTGGAAGGTGCTGCCCAGGGAGGTGGTGGAGTCCCCATCCCTGGAGGTTTTCAAGAAGCGTGTGGATGTGGCACTTCAGGACATGGTTTAGTGGCCATGGTGGGGTTGGGTTGACAATTGGACTTGATGATCTTAGAGGTCTCTTCCAACCTGAATGATGCTGTGATTCTATGATTTGATCAAACAGCCCTTAGCTGAGCTAGAGGGGAACACAGTCCTACCTGTCTGCATTGCTCAACTAAGTTTCCAGAGGGTGAAGCTTCTATTACTGCGTATTATAGCCCCATAGAAATAACCAGCAATCTTTGGCTGTGCCAGTTTCACACAGAGAATTGCCCAGACTCACTTAGGGACTCCAGTTTGACCTAATCACACCAGAGATGTTTCTGATGTGGATGCCCTTAATCTCCTATGAGCAGTACGAGCAATCAATTATTTCTGAAAGTGCAACTTTCCATTCCTCCACTGAACACTAATGAAGAAACAATAATAATTCAGAGTATTAATGGACTAACAGTATCTTTAGAACTGGAGGGAAAAAAAATGAAAGAATGTCTTATAAAGAATATAATAATATAAATAGGAATAGAAAAAATGTATGCTCTATTGGCATTTATTATTTGTATTATAGCTGAATTCAGTGGGATATATTAATATATCCAAAAAGATTGTCTGGTTTGACAAAAACCAACAGTTGAAAAAAACCACAGTGGGGGGGATTGGGAAGTAGTTACCTGGAGTATGGAGTTGAGCACTGAAATACAGATTGTTTTCCTATCAGTGAAATGACCAATAAGCAATGCAGAGCTCAAGCTTTTGAACTATTCAACAGGACTAATACCAGCATTAAGCACAGCCAGTTTTGGGGAGTTTGTCTGGCTATAGGGTTATGTCGGCTTCCTTCTTGCATATGAAGTACAGATACTTAGCACACAAATTTCTACACTTCTGAGATTAGGAGCATACAAACATGCCAAAATTATAGATAGGTCACATCAAGCTCATACCCTAGAAGATTGTTATTCCATTTTATACATACAGAAGTGAGTAACAGTGACCAAAATTTGCTCTCTGCATGCCCAGAGCCAATGGCACAAAGCTGATTTAGATCTAATAACAAGCAAGCCCCAAGAGATTTGCTCACTGCCACAAGTAAAATCTGAAGTTCGTCTCTCAGGGGTCAACTGGATGCAGAGTTACATTTCTTCTCAGTCAACTTTTCTTTTCAATGATAACTTCACTAAAGCCAGGGCAGATCTATTTGCCCAGTCCCCCTGGGAGCTAAAGGCATATTTTGCCTCGTAAACTGGGACTTGTATTGCACTTTCTGATCAGCTGTGCTTTGTAACTACAGTATGGCCTTGATTTTGAAGTGGAAGCGAGAACTGAAAACCAGATGTGTTCCAAATCTGGGACATTTTTTCCTCGCAATAACGATGACAAATCTCAATTCTTTCTAGGACTCACATATACTTATTTAAATAACTCAATAATGAAAGCCTGGGCTTTGGACAGCAGCTGACCATTCATCAATGACACTTGGTATCAAGTGAACACATAAACAGGGTGGGTTTTTTTTCCTCATTAAATGCTTTTAAATATAGCTCATCATAGAAAAGCACAGATGATTCAAGGACAAAATATCCTCCTCTGCCTATTGTCTCTGCTGACGGATTTGTGTCTACCCCCAAAACCAAACACATTGCATTTATAGCCTAAGAAATATTTACACCAAGATAAAAATCCCACAAAGCTTTTCTTGCTTTTCTTCTTGTACTTTCAAATGATTTTTAAATTTGTCTTCTGTTTCTGCTTGAAATGCACCACTCAGTAGTGTGTCACTTGTGGTAGGCTTTTTGTCAGCTGCTGCAGGTATAACTACATAAATCAGACGAACCTTGTGAGTTACACACATATCAAAGGTGTATGAACCCCTGTGAGAAATGTGTAGCTGAGATTTAAAAGAAAGCATCGTCAGATATTTTCCAGCATTTTGCTACAGACTTGCCTGATACCCTTGGATATATGAGATTTTTCTGATTCCACGTCTTCATCTGTCAAGATGGAATAGCAGCGCACAGTGAGAATGAAGTTATACATACTCTGAAGCCCTTGGGTAGCAGTTCAGCATCGCTAGTCATAATATATATACGAAATGAGACTTTCCCAAATTACTCAGCTCATAAATCTTAATTTTATGTAGTCAGCTCCAGACAGTCTGCTCTTCCCCTCTCCTAAGATATCAGACCCAAAAGTCTGTGAATGCAGCTCCTCTCAGTTCCTGACACAGTAAACATCTCCTGCCAAATTCCAGCCCAGATTTGAAAGCCCAGGTACCCAATGTGCTGCGAGGGCTCATGAAGTCTATCCCAAAAACTCTTCAGCAAATCTTTATTGTCATGAGGACTGGAAATAAATGAATTAAAGCTACCACAGGTATATTTATATGCGCCAACATCACATCATGCACAGTCTCCTTTAGATGCTGCTTCCCTTTCTCCAATTTTATAGCATGTGCCTTCTCTCTTTGATCTTGAATTGAAGTTTATACTCCAAACGTAGAAAATTTTATACCCAAAAGGTAGAAAAATTTCTCTTAGGTAGCAGCAAGGATCTCTAGGGAGCCTGAACAATAATTTCTCATTTCAGCTCAGGTTAGCTCTGAACACATCATGAGTATTTGTCTCTGATTGGTGCCAAGGTTGCTTCCAGGTCATTTTTCCTGTTATTTCGATTCTGAAAAAGTTGTTAAACACAAAAGTTCACAAACTTCTTTGTTACCATGAGCATGAAACCATTCAATTTTTAGTGGTTAGAAATGGAAAAAAATGTTTAGCTTGGTATTTGTCTGCAATGTACAAAATTGGTGAAGTATAATTCCATGCTGGAATAAAATTCAAACCCTTACAGTTTACCTGGGCAGACTTTAGGGTCCTGACAGGTGAGAGAGCAGGCACTTATCCTGTCAGTGCGAGCTGTGCCTGACTGGATAGGACACTTCAATTTCACTGTGGAACAACAAAGTACATCTCCAGATATTTCTTTTCTATACACAAGGTTTCTCCCTGTAAAGGCCTTTTCAGAAATACTTCATTACCTGGTTTTGTTACTTATGTCTATGTTGGGCATTAAATGCTGACTGTTTCTTAGATTAATGTGGAAGATGTAGTTAGAAAGTTAATCCTAATAAACCATTGCATCCTACTGCCAATACATTTAACTTTTGTTTGCCTTCATTTATTTCAACTATCCTTGGTGTCCATAATTAGTGAGGCATTCACCATCATTTTTGAGATGCACTGTACACACTTCAAGCAACACAACCAGATTCTGTAACTAATCCCTTACCACTTCTCTTTCCCAACCTGCTCCAACACCATCCTTTGTAACCCTCACATAGGATAGCCTCTCCATAGTTTCTTTATCAACCGGTTTATTCTTTCTGTGTATTCATATGCATCTGTTGGCCCCACCAATTTTTTTCACTATCTGTGCATGGGAAAGGGAACTTGACTCCATCAGGATGTGCACACATCATCAAGAGAATTTATTTATTCTATCTAAGTTCTAGATTACAAATGCTGCCCTCTCTTGTATCGTGAACTGCCAGTAAGGATAATGAGAAGTGATGGCTTTTGGTGATGGAATCCAGCTTGACTTGAGGTTTGTAGGTCATGTGCATAGTGTTGGCAGTCAGCAGTAAACATTTCTTACTTGTAAAAGGAAAAAATGTGGTATGGAAGTCACTGAGTGATAATACGCACTGAATTCCACAAGGCTATTTACAGTCGTTTTTCAGTCTGGAAATCCACATAAAGCCATTTCCTCCCCTCACGAGCAATTAGGAGCATAAGGTTCTCTTTCTTTTGGTGTACTACCAGGCAGAAATGCATTGCGTACTTGGTAAGGAAAGAGAAACTTGGTTTCTTACATCAGAAGTACCACTGAATAGAAAAAAAATACTTATCAGAAAAAACTACAACAAAGAAACACGCTAGATGTGCAGTAATATTGAGACAAATACTAAAAGAACTGTAAAATCCCAGCTTAAAATGTACCTAAGAATGCATTTCCAGTTATTCTCCTGAAGTCTACATCTACTGTAACCATGTAATATTCCTACCATGTTAAAATTCAAAATCAGAAGCCCAGGAAAATGACACTGCATTTCTGACCTTTATTGTTGATTAAACATTGCAAAACGGATTTCTGACAAACTGCAGATTTAGCAGGCAGACACGACACTTAGTACATTTGTTCCTGTCTGTCCCTTCTCATTGAAAAAATATGCTAACTACAGAAACAGGGTTTAGGCTTCTGGGGAAAGCTTGCATGTCTAAAATCAGAAAGTAGCTTGAGGATGTAATTTAACATTAGTATTTGTTAACGAAGACTATTCCTGTCATTATTGTTATTATCTACTAGGGAGACTGAGAATTGTTTGCTTGTCGATGTTCAATTTTCTGCCATCTCAGAAAAAGCAGGCAGTACCACGTAATTTATATTACAGAAAACAATCTTCATGGGAAATCCTCATAAATACAATACAACGAATGGAACATAAAGATATGTTATAATATTTTTAATTAGATGTAATTTTTTAATTAGTACTTTGATTTCACAGTGAGTGTAATCAATTTTCTAACCCAAAAATGTTTTTATGTGCCTCAAGAGATTTAAAAGTTTCCAAGTTCTTGTCTTTTCCTCTTCTCTTTCAAATATACCTATATTTGCGCTTTAGGCGTTCATGTTCAGCAGTCAAAAAGATCTGTGCCACCAGTCTTGATTCAGCTCCCTGAAATCTCCCCTTCTGCCTTTTGTATCTTTGCAATGATGTCAACTCTCTGGTTCCCTTTTAAAAATTTATGTTTATTCTTGATCCTGTGTAATCACACGTTTTCGAGTTTGTCTAGACTGTCTAGACTAAACTCTTTTTGGAGGGCAGAGGGTATTTCTACTTTTTTTTTTTTCCTAAATCTGAGCTCAATTGGAACTCCTCCCCTGCCTTTTTGTATTACAATTTGCAGGGAAAGTTCATAGAATCACAGAATGTGTTGGGTTGGAAGGGACCTTTAAAGCTGATCCAGTCCAACCCCTGCAGTGAGCAGGGACATTGGTACCAGATCAGGTTGCTCACAGCCCCATCAAGCCTGGCCTTGAATATCTCCAGGGATGGGGCCTCCACCACCACACTGGGGAACAAGTGGCAGTGTCTCAACATTCTTATCATAAAAAATTTATTTCTTATATCTAATCTGAATCTATCCTCTTTTAGTTTAAAACCATTACCCCTTGTTCTATCACATCAGGCACCCTTTAAATATTGAAAAGCCTCTATGAAGTCTCACATGGGGCCTTCTTTTCTCCAGGCTGAACAACCCCAACTCTCTCAGCCTGTCCTCACAGGCTGCCATTTTCAGTTTTGTGAAATGGCTTTACATGCAGAAAAATAAAAGCACTCCCACATCTTGCACTAAGGGACTGGAAACAGATTTAATAAAGAGTAATAAGAAACTAATATTAATACCAACAGAAAGCACGACAATCACAACAAATGTGGGGGTAGGCCTCAGGAGCAGATCGATGGGTGAGACCCTCCAGAGATTACAACCACTGAGAAATGAAGGCCACCTCCAGCAAACTTTCCAATTTGTAGTGAGAGTGGCGTTTATGTTACGAAATACTCTGTTGGCCAGCTTGGGTCAGCTGCCCTGGCTTTTGCTCCTCCCAGCTTCTCCACCTGGCTAACTCCAACTGCTAAAGGCCTTGATGACTATGGCAATCTGCATACCAGGGCTGGCCACAAACTACAACAAAGTGTCCTATCAACTTTATTCCCATCAAATCCAGCGCTGCAGTCTTCTCAAAAATGCAGCTTTTCTGAACAGAAAACTGATTCTATGACTCTATCCCAGTGAAACCAGGACAATCCAGAAAATCTTGAATTTCTTCTATGAACATCACACAAGATACACAGAAACTGCGGTAAACATAATGGAAATATTGTGGCAGAAGTAATAACTGTTGATTTAAACATCAGTTGTAAACAAAGATGCCCAAAATGCTTAAAATGAGAAGCAGGTTTAACATTTAAATACTACTTAGCAGTCTAAGGAGTACTAAAGAGTGAGTTAGACATTTAGTAGCACATAGCCTTTCAGTGAGTCTTAGATTCAGCACCTAATTTTTAAAGTGGAGTTTAGAATAGTCACCTAGACAAGTAAATTGTCTAAGGTTATTCCTACCTAAAGTCCTCCCAGAAGCAGCCAGGCTGAATGCTGATCAATCAGCTAGCGAGTATTTTGTGAAGTTCTCCCCCAGATCAGATCATGGTGACCTCCAGTGAAGGTTTAGCCTAAGTGAAACTTGCAGTAAGAAACTCAGGATTTGGAATGCTGCCTTTTTTTTTTTCCCTTCATTTTTAAGTATTAACGGTTTAAAGATCAAGGGCCAGCCTCTGTCCCATGTCCTATGTGCAAAACTCCCACTGTTGTCAGTGGGAGGTTCACAAACACGGCCAGGGCAGAATGTGACCTTGCTATGTACGCAGCCTTTTTGGGTAACATTAAAATTTCAAAATTGGCCATCAGTTAGATTTACATCAAGGATACTTTTGATAAAATGGCTAACAAGGAACAGAACAGTGTGTTGACCTTCAGGGTGAACACCATCTTTTGTTAGCAAATTGTTCAATGAATTGAAATTATGAATCCCAACAGACATGTATTTATTTTGCCATACAAACTGCTAATAGTCTGGTGACTGTGAAATCCATGTGTTGTCTCTGTGAAAAAGGAATAAACAAATCAGAAAAGGGATTTTCCGTAGATTTAAAAAAACATCAAGAACATTATAAAAGTTCACCTGAGACAACAATACAATTTATCAATGTTTTTAGTATCTTCTAGCCAACTACTCTTTACCCACGTTCACTTGAAAACTATAAAGCAATAGTCCTGATTGCACAGCATAGGTAAAAAAAAAAGGAAAAAAAATCCCATATTCCTTCCCTCTTCTTAGGTAAAATTCTCAATCAAATAAATCCAATTCTAAGTAACAACATAAGATTAAAACCCCAACACTGTGAATTGCACTCCTACAACATCCTAATCCTCACCAAGCAGGCTGTATTCTATGAGCATCTATCACCAGTTTGACCAGTTTTTATCCCTGTAGTATTAACAGTTCACCAAATGATTATGTAATGAAAAAATCTCAAATAACATTCAGAAAATGGACTGGAAAACTTAAAATATTACTAGAACACATCTAATTTTAAAGATTAGAAAGCCAAACATGCATAAAGGTACATTTGTAAAGCTTAAGTCCCTATGATAAACAGAAATATCACAATTATACCTTGAAAGATCTTGCTTTTTCTAGTAATTGTTCAGCAGAAATAGTCGTAATTGTCAGCAGGAGTAGAGAAGTGGCTGTCCCACTGTACTTGGTACTGGTGAGGCCACACCTTGAGCACTGTGTTCAATTTTGGGTGCCGCAGTATAAGACATGGAAGTGATGGAGCGTGTCCAGAGAAGGGTCACACAGTTGGTGAAGGGTCTTGAGAACAAGTCTTATGAGGAGCAGCTGAGGGACTTGGGGTTGTTTAGTTTGGAGAAAAGAGGGTTGAAGGGAGACCTTATTGCTCCCTACACTTACCTGAAAGGGGAGGGTAGAGAGGTGGGTGTGGGTCTCTTCTCACAAGTTACAATTGATAGGACAAGGGGAAATGGCGTCAAGTGATGCAAGGGGAGGTTTAGGTTAGACATTAGGAAAAACTTCTACACTGAAAGGGTCATCAAAGACTGGCACAGGCTGCCCAGGGAGGTGGTTGAATCACCCTCCTTGGATGTATTTAAGAGCCATCTAGGTATGGTGCTCAGGGACATGGTGTAGAAGTGGGCATGACAGAGTTAGTTAACGATTGGACTTGATGATCTTAAAGGTCTTTTCCAACCATAACAATTCAATGATTCTGTAGTGCTTTTTTCAAAAAGTTGCACAGCCTCAGGCATTCAGAACGTGTTAGGAGTCAAGGTGTATGGAGTATGATATTTCAGGTAAATAGCACAACTAGGACATACTCATAACTGATCAGTGAAGTTCACTCCTTGCATATACTCACTCAATCCTCTGTTCCTTAGTTCTATGGCAACGGTGTCTGAAATAGCCAAGAAATGGCCCAGGGACACAAGTGAGTCCACAAGGTCCTATACGCTTACAGCAGTGAAAATTAGATTTTGGATATCTGACTTCAGATGTATTCCTCAGGAATACTCATATTTAGAGAAGAAAAAGCTTTTGTGAAAGAATGAGAACATTCCTCTGGTCAGAGTATAAGCTAACTACTACTTAAATCAAGTTTAAGAGAAATATTCTCAATTTCCAGCCAGTCCTTTACTGTCCCTTATAGTATTTTCACTATCTTCATAAGCAATATCACAGTCAGAGCGAGAAGAAAATTATGCAGTAGATATCAGAATGGCAAATCATATAAACCCAAGTTGCACAGCTCATCTTTTCAGCCTAACTTTATGCTCAGGTTTATTTAAGTTAAAGTCAAAATAAATGTTGAATTTGCCAAACTGGCACTGATTTTCCTGTATCAATCACAATTTAAAGTAGAAATAAAGGATTTATTCAGGTGGTAAGCTATGAATTTCATTATCTTTGTCATAGAAAGAGAAATGAATAAATCTGGCAATATATTTGGCACAGATTTTTTTTCTCTTAAAAAAAAAAGGTCTAGAGGAAAAACCAAAGCACTTTATGGACTGGCAGTACAAGGCAGAAGGTCATTTTACTTAACGGAAGAACCAGCCTCCAGGAGAAACACATCCTAAAAGCACAGGTAAGGGTAATGCTGCTGCCCACTTCAGCATCTACAGCCCAAGTTCCCCAGCAGCACCAAATGATGTCCCAGCTCCAAAGACACCTTCACAAGCAACGTCTGGAAAGTTGTTCACGATAAGATATGATAGTGGAAAATATTCTTGGAGAATACTGAAAGCTATAATCCAGCAGAGGCATGGAATGAGTTTATAAATGTTTCCCAAGATCTCATCTAAGACCAGAACTTGGCCTCCCTGGGTCATGGGCTTCCACATTCCTAGGATGCCTCGGTATGAGAAGGCCACAACTGCGACAGCTATGTGACCACCACATATCCCCACTCTCTGAGAATATTTTGGAGATATGACAGGAACAGCCTGGACTTTTAAAATAAGAGATTTGCACTGAGATACTGCATGACCCATCTATGAAGGAGAAAATTAACTTACTAATACCAAACCACTTAAATCCCAGAGATGACTAACCTCTCCCTTCTACCTTCATAAGATAAAGCAGTTCAAAGAAGTAATTCCATACAGCCAGGATGTCAAATGAGAGGAGAAAAGTGCTTAAAATACATATTTCAGAATAAACAAGTAATACATGATCTGATATTTTTGCTTTTTCAAGTGGCTCTAGATTTACAGGAGCAGATTCACATCTGAAGTAAATCAACATCCTTCATTAAAACAATTAGCAGTGTTTTCCTGACTTTCATTAGATGGAGATTGGGCCGCTGGAATGCCTGTGGTCAGGAAGTGCTGGAGAAGTCTCAGGAGGACACAAGTGGTCATTAGGAGACTTCCTGCTCCCAGTGACCTCCCCAGGAACAGGCAGGAGCCACTGCTGCAGAAGGAGCAGATTTCTTTAGAACAGGTACTTAAATTTAAAGCCCATGGGAGGAAGATGGGTTTTAAGAGTTACTGCATAGTTCTTCTTTGGGATAGGGAGGAGGTGAAATAGAGTATTAATTGGCAAAACTAATTTTTAGGTTTTGGGGGTTTTATGCTGGCTGACAAAACCAGCCAACCAAGTAGCAAATAAATAAAGACTTTCAAATTAATTTCACTTATCAGCCATGACTGTTGCCAGCAGTACTACTTTGATCCATAAAAGTAGAAGAAAACTTCAGTTTTATTCATGTGTGTCACAAACATGACACTAAAGTTAGGTATCTATGTGGATAGCTTCGCCAGATGCTGAAAAACAGCTTGCTTCACAGTGCTCAGCAACACTTCAGAGCAAGGACTTGCACAAAGAAACGCTTCTGATACGTGATTTTCAGTTTCACCCGATTTTGGATTCAGCAGGCATAGCTGTAAACACCTACAGACTTTAAAGCAAACAAAGAAACCAAAGCCAAGGCTGGTTTTGGGGGACAAAAGCAATAGGGGCACTTCAGCAGAGGTAGGCGATGTCAAGTAGAAGCAGCAAAAGTGTATGTATTTGTGTTTGTGTTTAACTAAACAAACCAAAAATAATAGGCCAGAGTTAGAAAAGTACGAATTTTGACTGAAAATGGGCCTGTGACTTCTGAGTCTTTGGTCTAATGACAAATAGCTGGTTAGGTACAGCACAGTTTCAAATCATTTGTAAAAGATTACAGGATTATTGCCAGTTCATAGAAAGATCTTTAACAGGTTTCCATCTTTTCCTAGAACCTACGCTCTCAGTTGCATGGCTTGTTTTTTTGCTTTGTGCCTCCAGCCAAGGTCTTTCCATTTTCCAAGTATCTGATCATGCAGGTTTATTTGCAGTTTACAGGAATAATGAGAAGATAAGCGCCTTCAAGCCTAGCCCTCCATCACTTAACTTTCAAACCGGCTAAATCCTGAGAGCAAATTCATTCAGGGAACAATGTACTCTCTTCTGGTTCACTGACCATGAAATTCCCATGCTGTCAGGCCCAAGATTTGTATTTCAGA
>NW_010158856.1:11386-24861 GCF_000695765.1 Mesitornis unicolor | reverse complement strand
AGCCCACCGGCTGAACCAGGCCTGCCACTGCTGTCTCAGACTTTTCTCCAGAGTGGTATCAGGCCCACACTTTTCCTCTCATAAAGTGTATTTGGAGATGAGGCTGTATTTAAACACCTTCCCATTTGCCTTATTTACCTTCAGAAGATGTCCTGAATTAACTCCTTTTATCTCAGTCCCTCAGTAATTGCCTTAATCGTGAGGCAGCAGAACATTCTTCTTACAAGTGAAGCTAATACTGAGTTGTTGGTACAAAATGCAACAGCAGCAGCAGAAGAGCGAGCTTTCCCAGTGGGATCTGTGACTCCTGTCTGGGATGGGCTCAAGAGATGAGTCAAAAGAAGCTCTTCCAAAGAAAGTTTTAAAAACCCAATGTGTTTCTGAAAGAAATTTCAATTACAAAAGCGAGAAAAGTCATTGAAAGGCTCTCTGCTGGCTTGATTCCTCTCTCTTCTGAATGGCAAAATGACTGTGATGGACTCTTTAATTCAAACTTTTCTCATGTCCTTTCCTTTTTAAAGAAGGTCCTGTCAGTTCAGGTGACGGAGGCCACAATTCTTTTCTGCTTTAATTTAAAGCAGCTCTCAGGGGAAAGAAGCCACTGCTTCCACGAAAGACCTCCTGCTCTTGCTCTAAATGAAGTGGCCTCCCTGGTTTACACAGCGACTCTCCTGTCTCCAGTTGAATTACCACTTGCATGCAGCACCTTGAGCAGTTACTACCTTTCCCCACAACTTCCTGTGTAGTGTTCAGTGGTTATAGCAAAAAAAAAAACCACCCCAAAAATCAGGTAAATCTTAACTTTCCAGAAATGTGATGTGATACACTCAAGCACATGATGAGAACGTAGCTGCCCTGCTCCTGGCTGGGGTGGAGGGACAGGCCCTGGCTGCAGGGCCCTGCCCTGATGGACCCCACAGGGAGCCTGCTCATATCATGGTGCTCTTGGTAACTGGAACCATGTTTATATGGCCTTTACAAGCTCTATTTATAGAGACAATAAAGACTATAACTTCCTTTCTTTTATTTTTTTGTTACTTTATACAAATTGAGGAACTCACAGTGTCCCTTGATGTGGTGAAAATATGTGCTAAGTATAAATTTTCTCCAGCATATTCCTGTAGGCATGGATTTCAGTTCACAAAACACCAAGGACATATTTTTTAAAAATGAATTTTCACCCATAATCTCTCTGATTTATAATAATAATAAATAAATGTAACCTATTGCATTGTATTTCATTTCCCTTGCTATAGTTATCATATGACAGCTTCCACCTTAACTTGATTTGAAAAAGAGATGTAAAGTTGAATGGGGCCATTCTTCCAGTTAATCTGTCTTATCTAGCTGGTATTAACACTTTGGGTCTACTCCTTTAAGAAAATAAAGTGCTGCTTACAACAATTCTGCCAAAGTTTTTATAGAAGGCGGTTTGACTGTATATTTAATATAATAAAGCTTGTAGGACACTCTTCCTGTCTCACTTTCTATTAGCTTGTTAGCAGACTGAGGTGTACTTTGCAAGGCAATGCAAAACCACAGCATTTATAGAACTCCAAATTAGAGAGTAAATGGAATAAGGGGTGGACAAAACCCAAATAATTTAAAAACTATTGGGGAATGATAAGGAAGTTTTGTTACAGAGCTATATAAAGTTGCTTTTTCTTGTCATCTGGCTGTAGCAGAGCCTACGTACCCCTTATGAACTGCAAACACTCCATTATGGCTTGCTAATAGCACAGCTGTTTGCCTTCATCGTTAAACACACTGAAGGAAAATAACTGAGAATCATTTTGTTCCAGCTTTGTATTTTTTTTCTTTGGCTTTTACCTGAAGAAATGGAGAGAGAAGAACTGGCTGCCTTTGTGCTCTGCTCCTCAGTTTGAAGAGCACACCTCTTGTTTTCTGTCTGCACTGGCATTAGGAAGCCCAAGCAGCAGCATGTTTTCTTCACCCACCCATCTCTCAGTTTTCCACCTCTCTGGGGTACCCATCCATCACAGATACGAGGAGCCAAGTTACAGCAAACTCTGCTCAAGTGGCTGCATCTCCCAAACAGAAAGTAACTATATTAAAAATATAAAGCTACTTCAAGATCTACTTTAAAATTCATAAGCTCCTAATAATTTAAACTTCTTAAGAGGAAATGTACTCATGCAACGGTATCATACAGTGAATGTTACACTGGTCACAACATATGTAATAATGCAGAGCAATAAATAAAACCATTAGAATATTACTTTCTCTTGAATAAGAAAATACGGATAATGGCTTAATAGGACTCCAGTCAGTTTACCTAAAGCTACATATCTATTTGATCACAGTTCTAGAAATTTTCATTTCAATTTCGCTGTCTCAACAATATTGTTGGGCATGTTTCTTCTCTTTTTTTTTTTAAGGTATAACCAGGAGCTACAGAGTGAGAAAAAACTGGTATTCACTCTGCATCTTTCACCTTCTGAAGGGATATGGCCGAACAATAGTTCAGTCTGGAAATCTAATATGTCCAGGTGAAAAGAGTGGGCTTGTAAATGTGCTATATCCATAGTACAAGACAGCAGCTCCCAGAAATATATATTCCAGGCCACAGATGCACTTTTTGAAGGATTAAGTTACAAAATAAGCTTCTATTGATCAGACAATGCTTTTTTTTCCTGTTTGTTTTTTTCCCCCCCCTGAATTAACCTCTCTTTTATGAAGGATGATGTAGCCAGGGAGCGGCAGTGGCAGGTTGCTACTCTTTATGCTTGTTTCTGCAGCCTAACACGCTTCGTATTCTTGAACGAATTGATTTGGGCTCTACAATTCAGTGGGGAATTATGTCATCTACGTTGCTGTTTACTATCCCACACAGCTCATACTGTATTTCAGCATCTTACCAGACTACCGACATCAGTTCTGCTGACATCAATTAAGAAAGCAGAGAGGTATTTATCTTTTTAAAGCTCTTTTCTAAGTGAAGAGGCTGGGGGCTGATTCAGCTCTTGGCTTCAGGAGCTACCTCTTCTTGCATGGCCACTTCTTCACAGATGAATTTCTGCTGAATGGTCTGAACATGACAAATGGCATCCTGTCCTCTGGCTTCTTATTCACATGGAAAGTGGAAAGAGCTCCTTCCAAGGGGCTTCCAGATGCTAAATTAATATTTACAAATCACAGACATATACATATACATATACATATACATATACATATACATATACATATACATATACATATACATATACATATACATATACATATACATATACATATACATATACAAGCAGGCTCCTCAGCTGGCACGGGTGCTATTCGCACTCCTGTTCCCTAAATGCACAGTTACATTTTTACATGAAGTTCAAAGCTGTACCCTGAATTTCTCATGCACTTCACAGCCCTATTATTTCAAAGTTGTGAAAACCAATGTGTGATAATAGGGGAGGAAAAAAAAAGTACTTGTAAAGACTGTAATATGGAGAAAACAGCAACAGCTGCAACACAGGCTGCCTTGGCAAACTTGACATGCCAGGGTTTGAATAAATTACACTAAAATTGGACAAAAAGGGAACATTATAGGATTATATGAACATTCTATGATTCTGTGATTACACAGTGCTGCTTACTGGTAATATACATTAAAGAGGTAGAATATGACATTACACAAAACAGTTTAAAAAGCAAATTGACAAATAACACACTTTCATTGAGAATTAGCAGAAATGAATGCTATTTCCATGATTTCCAGACTTTTATCTTTTCTTTGAGCCAGCTACTGGTTTTAGTGGTTATGAAGAACACATACAGTGTCAGTTGTCCAAAAATGATTTTGTCTTATATGTCAGAGCCATAAAGGATGTTTTCAGCATCTGCTGATGGACTATTTTGACCAATTTAGGCTTATTAAAGCCTTGCTGTACTCTGAAGTAAAACAAAACAAGAAAAAATAAAATAAAATAAATCAAATTAAAAGTACTTCCTTATTGTAGCAGCTTTTCCTTGCCCTGGAAGACCACAGTTCACAGCTTGCAACTGAAAGAAAAATTCCTATCCGCATCCATTTAATAGAGCCATAAGCATATGTCTGCTCACCAAGGAAATGTGCTGCACTGGGCAACTAGAGAAACCAAGGCCAACGCTCTTGAAATAAGGCATGATTACAGGTTGCAACTACGGCTGCTAAGAGACGAGCACTACCAAAATAAATACAAGAAGAAAAAAATAAGCAGAAGTGGATATAACATTTACTCTCGGGTACCAATTTCTGTCCGGTGAGAAAATCCAGAGCACCTTGCAAATTACACTGCTTGTCATAGGGTCTTTAAGAGTTCCAGGAAAACTGCTGCCAGTGTGGACATCAGAAAAAAATAAACCCCCAAATTAATTCATTATCTGACTAGAGCTAAGTTTCAAGTATAATGTAGGCCTCCTGCTCAGAATTACTTGATACTTGCACTCTATGGGTTGGTCATTGGTTGGCCATGGGTCAGGGATTGCACACTACCTGGAAGGGGATGCTCTAAAATGGGAAGAGGTACAGAGTTCCCAGAAAAATCAGCAATGGGCACTTCTGAAGGATGTGATGCACTGGGAGACCTTTAAAAGGGCTTTTTCTTCTCTTCCAGAGAAGTTGGCTAATATAGGCTAGCTGCTAATAACGTGCTCCTATAGCCTTCGCAGAGAAAATCCACTCTGCCCTTTTTACCAATGGGTGCAGATGTGAGAAAAATGGAATATAAGGAGCTACGAAAAGAAATATTATTGATAACTAAATCAGTAAAAACCAGCCTCAAACAAATTGCTCCACTGTAGATCCTACCTAGTATGCAAAGTCTATCAGTCACACACTCAGCCATTCTCTGTACAGGAGCTTTTGCTTCTTGACAACAAACGCGTTTTCCGATTCTTGCTCTGTCCGATATAAAAGTCTTTCAGATATGTTCTGTTCCAGACTCTGGATGGCTAACCGGTAACACCAAGGTTAAATTCATAACAATCTTGATACAGAAATGTGGTTTATTTAAAATGTAAACACATTAAGATCCATTATCTGAAGATATACGGCTAATTTGTGTGCTACATTCTCTGGAATTACGGTTCAAAAGACGCATTTTAGCAGATAATCTCCAGCATACTTTATTTTCCATAATGGTACTCCTGGGAATTTTACATTCCATTCGGTTTTCTATTTTATGCTCATGATTTAAGTACTCATGCTAATAATACTAATACTTTAGTGGTCCGCAATAATACATGCTTGAAAGAGCAGAAAGAGCTATTTGCTTTCCCTGTTTCAAATTCAGCTAAGCATTAACATTTCTATGTTACCTCATCATTAAGGACTCCAAGCAGTTTCACTGTAGGATTTAGACAGCTGAGGGGATACAGTTGGAATATAAGATTTTAGATCCAAAGCAAAACTCTCAAGATTTCACGTAATTAATTTGCAATCCAACTTTAAAATACTTTATTTACTTCCAGAACTGTTGCTGTCTTGTCTGAATTAATGACCCATGGGATGGTCATGGGAGCAGAGCTCCTTACCTTGCTGCTGTGAGCAGCACAACAAGGAATTTGCCCACCTCGAAATTGCTCTTCCATTTTGGGATTGCTCGCCCATCCACCTTTCCTCCCTTTTGTGGAACCAGACCTTTGCAACACTATACGTCTCTGTTTTTACATAGCATTACAGCAAAGTTAAAAAGAAACACAAATATTCCATTAAAATCAAATTTAAAACAAGGTTATGTTTTCTATGGGACCTGCCAAACTTTGACTGCTGAATATCATGCTCATATTTGTTTAAAACTTCATAAACTTTGGAACACACAGAGGAACACACTGACACTGAGTGTCAGGAAGAAGGAGCCAGTGTCAGGAGGAAGGAGCCAGGCTCTGCTCTCTGATGTCCAATGCCAGGACAAGGGGCAATGGGAGCAAGCTGGAGCATAGGAGGTTCAACCTGAACATGAGGACAAACTTCTTTCCTGTGAGGGTGCCAGAGCATGGCCCAGGCTGCCCAGAGAGGCTGTGGAGTCTCCTTCTCTGCAGACATTCAAAACCTCTGGCCATGTTCCTGTGTGACCTCCTCTGGGTGATCCTGCTCTGGCAGGGGTTGCACTGGGTGATCTCCAGAGGGCCCTGCCAACTCCTGACATTCTGTGATTCTGTGATTCTGTGAACTTCACTGCAAATATTGCTTTACCTAAACTGAGCCTTCTGATTCAGCATGGCAGTGTGGTCAGTGGGTACAGATCCTGACTTCCAAGACTACAGATTCAATTATTTGACTCTTTTTAGGAGATGCTTTTGAATTCTCTGGATTTATTTTGAGCATCTCAATATGAACACTAGGTATCTATAACATCTGAACGACCACCATACCCTGCTATGGGTATGATACCCAGTTTCGGCTGCAAAGCTGGTTTATGAAGTACCTTACTCTTTTCATCCCTTTGTCCTATGCATTGCAACGGAACAAAACAGGCACCACACTATGGTTTGCATATGGGAAATGGAAAGGTGGTGAGTACAGAGATGGTGGCAGGAATGTTCCAGAATGGCTCTTTTTGTAGAAGCACGTGTCCTCAGCTTCAAATGCTTTGAAAACACAGTGACGCTACAGATGTGCCTTAAGTAATGCACAGGTTTAAGGAGCACACAGTGGCAGTAGGAACTTGGTTTCAGAAAGCCACTGGGATTCAAAGGAAATAAGAATAGGGATTGTTTTTTTTTTAAAGTTTGCACATTTTCCTTTATTGCCATGCAGCCCTTCCAGGAAAATTGCTTTAAAGGCAATATTGCTCTGAGGCTTATAGTGTTACAAATGATTTTTTACTTTTACCTCAGTAACAAAAAAAAGAAACTGTATGGGTACAGAGATCTCACTGTGAAAGGCAAAACTCGGTTCCTTTTCTGGTTCACTTCACAAAGTGCATTAGCACCAAGCTGAAATCAGTGAAATACGTGTCAGGTTGGGCATAAGCTTGCCTTGTAAGGACCACAGGGCAAAAAAGACCCTGACTACAGACTAAAGAGGTTAATCACCCTTGTAACAATACACAGAATAAGCAGCAACTACGCTTAGGTAACTATAGTTAGTATTGGGCCTATCCTTAATTGTGTGAGCAATTTTTAGTTACTCAGTGTTCCTGACCAATTCTAACTGGTACTGTTACCTCCCATGAGACTGCTCGAAAATGTAATGGGCACATATTTATTTTTGACGACAAAAGTGGAGTTCAAATTACCGGCTCTGAAAAGTTTTTTTTTTATTATTATTATTTTTAGTTTCACATTTTTAGTGCCAATTCGCATGCCTAAGGGCTCGAAGCAGAGTCCTGACAGCTCCCGCTTCCTCGGTACGGTGGGAGACGCGTTTCTTGGGAAACAATAAGGTCAATTTGGTTTCTTTTCAGAGCTGCCCGAAGTATAATTTCTGCTAGGGTTAACGCACGGTTGTACGCTGGTGGATCTCAGGACTGATTTCTCATTGCTTTGACAGCTGCAGCTGTAGTATGGGCTGCCATTGAAGTCGGTAGAAAACCTTGTCACTGACTTCAGTGGGAGTTGGAGCTTTACGAACAGCGTTTCAGAGTTTAATATGAAGTCCTTAGAGGCTTCCCTGAGCTAAAACATTTACAGAGCATGTTCAGAGTATTCTGAACAGATTTGTAATGTTGCAAAGGAGATGTGTCTTTAACCAATGAGTCAACAAAAAAGCATCAGCAGACCATCAGCCCAGCCTTTGAGTTTACTTTAGGTATGGAACTTTTCCCCAGCAGGGGATTTATTACTCAATAATATGTAGATAATATATAAACACAAGAACGATACCGACTTAAATGCATTTTTAGGGCACCATTGAGAATACCTTTATAGCTGATTATTTAATATTATTATTTTAAGAATTATATCCTTATTATGAATAATTCTCAAGAAATATTCATTAAATTTTGTGTTTAAACAAACAGTATCAAAACTATAGGAAGGTTTAACTGCTCATCCTTTTCCAGTGTCTTTGGTTTTGCTACTATGGCTGGGCACACTATATTTCTGAAAGGATGGAGGAAAACCTTTCATCAGAGAAATCTGGCACTTCCACCATATTAGTCTAGGATACCTTCAGTTATTTCACATGCTCTGCCCTGTTTGTGTCTCTAGTCACAGCCATTACAGTAAAAAGAGTTTCTGAGCTTTCAAACTGAACTCTTACACTGATGAGCTCAGCTTTCCGTGCCAACAACCGTCAGAGCACGGTGGAACGGTATCACATTGTCCAAAAGCCTCATTTTCTCCTCTAGATTAACAGCAAATGCAGTGAAGATCTGACATGATTCTCTTTTTTTGAGTATGAATACCGAACATATTGTGCTACACGAGAAAGTAAAAGATGACTGTGTTCCAATCTGCTTAAAAGAAACTGAATGTAGTTCTCATATGCTGTCACAAAATGCAAAAATGAAGTTAAAGACTTCACTAAAAACTGATGAGGAACAGAATAATATATTTCACTACTTCTACTTCAATTTATGCTGACTAAATCTGCTACTGTTGTGTTAAGAGGAAAGTAGGTCCACAGTCAGAGAGAGACAACCTATTTAATTTACACTTTATCAACACCCCTTGGATGGAAACATCCATCGACCATATTTCATATAAGAAATACGGGTTGATGTTGATGTTGATGTGTACCTATTTAATTTACACTTTATCAACACCCCTGGGATGGAAACATCCATTGACCATATTTCATATAAGAAATATGGGTTGATGTTGATGTGCTTGACTTGAGGTGACTGCACCTGTACTTCCCTGACACCACCTGGCCCCTTGGCAATGAAGCCTCAATAAATAAGGCACCAACAAAACAGTTAATTTAAAGTCTTATATTAATTAGTATACAGCTACATATAGCTATACTACTAAGTGAACTACAGTGGGAAAAGGACTTTATGTGACAACATCAGTGGGCTTATCCAGATTGGATGTATATTGATTTTTGTAACAGTTGAATACACAATGGGTACTATAATTGTAACAGAGACAATCTACTTCGTAAATTTTCCTCAAAGAAGACTATTTCCTCCCAAATTCAGTATTTTCATACTGCTACTGCTACAAGTATAATGGAAAACACACAGACAGCTCAATAAAATTAAATTTATATAATTGCCACTTAATATTTACATAATATAGTAAATATTATAGTAAATATTACTATATTACTATTCTAGTACTATATTACTCTTACATTAGTATTAATATACTAAGTATTTGCTTAATATTTACTTATTATGGTAAACGTTGAATGCACTTGGACCTACCTTAAATGGCAAGATTGTCTTGTTAATGTTTTTGCTAGTGACGCTGTCCGTACATTGTTTGTATTTTAGATAAAGCACCAAAACCCAACTTATGTAAGAGGGATTATACTATGAGTATTTCCATCTGTTTTCTAGAAATTAATGACCAGCTGATAAATTTGAATTTTTGAAGAAAAATTTCATTAGTTATTTGCAAAGTACAACTAGAAAGTATTACTTTAAAATCAAGTGCATTTTTTTTGTGTGTAATAAATGACTCCAGAATAAAAAGGAGGGAAGAGAGTCAAACTGGAACAGAGGTCAGCTAAACACTCTCACTGGAATTTAAACACACGAGTGATGTTTGTTTCCATAATTTTTCAATGATATTCCAATTGCTTACTCACTTGCAGCCAAAGCATAGATGTGACTGTTTAATGAGAATAGTCCTTCACTAAATCAGTGCCTAAGCTGTTCTCTCATAAGAAATATGCAAAAGTATTGGAAAGATAAGTAATGTCTGTGATGAGATGCCCAGAACTAAACTCAGTATTCCAATCACTCTCAAGTGTCTGGATCTTCTTGGATTTTTTTCGTCATCTCATCTTCTGAAATAAATTGGCTAAAATACTTTTGCCTGTTCTGTTTTTTCAGAAAAGCTCTGTACACTACAAAGTAGTCGTATACATGAACTGCAAAGCTGGTTTTGCTGCAGTCATAATCAACACTAATCTTGCTTACCACCCTAATGAAAATCTCAGCAATAATTATAATAATAATAATAATCCTGATAATCTTCTTTGCAGAGCATCAGCTGTACCCAGAGTAATCCAATGATACCAAATAATGTACTCCATAAAATTCCACTTTTTAAGCTGTCAATCAAGAAAACATTGCAAGTGAGTTAATGAAACCCTGGTGGAAATACATTTTTTCTTCTAGGCTGAGATTTAAAAGACAAAGGAAAATTCACTTCCAAGACAGCATAAGCTTATATATGAGAATCCACTGAAGGGCAGCCTGTCAAAGTCTGTCTATCTAGATCTTGAAGAAAATAAATTAAGATTCAGTATAAAAATGTGAAGGACTTTATCAATGGGTATTAACTATTAAAAATTCTGGATTCTAAAATAAGGTGCTTTGAATATTTGCTCAGCATTCAAAATTGGTTCTTTATCCCACAGGCAGGTGGCATTAAATGAAGGTAAGAAGAAGGCATCACATTTCCCTTTGGGATCTAGTCTGTTTTACTCTCTGAACACTGTCTGAAAACTTAGAATCACAGCATCATAGAATGTGTTGGGTTGGAAGGGACCTTTAGAGGTCACCTAGTCCAAGCCGCCTGCAGTGAGCAGGGACATTGGTACCAGATCAGGTTGCTCACAGCCCCATCAAGCCTGACCTTGAATATCTCCAGGGATGAGGCCTCCACCACCTCTCTGGGCAACCTGTGCCAGTGATCTACCCCCTCATGGTGAAGAACTTTTTCCTCATATCCAACCTAAATCTACCCTTTTCTAGTTTAAAACCATAACCCCTCGTCCTATTGCTACCTGCCCTTGTAAAAAGTCCCTCCCCAGCTTTCCTGTAGGACCCTTCAGGAACTGGAAGGCTGCAGTAAGTTTCCCCCTGGAGCCTTCTCTTCTCCAGGCTGAACAGCTCCAACTCTCTCAGTTGGTCTTCATAGGAGAGGTGCTCCAGCCCCTGATCATCTTCGTGGCCTCCTTTGGACCCACTCCAGCACTTCAATGTCCTTTTTGTGTTGAGGACTCCAAAGCTGGACAGAGCACTGCAGGTGGGGTCTGACCAGAGCAGAGCAGAGGGGCAGAATCCCCTCCCTGGCCTTGCTGGCCACACTTCTTGTGATGCAGCCCAGGATGGGGTTGGTTTCTGGGCTGCAAATGCACATTGGTGGCCCATGTCCAGCTTTTCATCCACCAGTTCCCCAAGTCCTTTTCCTCAGGACTGCTTTCCAGTACATCATCCCCCAGCCTATATTGGTAACAAGGATTTCCCCCTACCCAAGTGCAGCATTATTAGGATGGGCCTACTAAAATATGTAACACTAAACATTATGGCTAAGGAAACATAAAAGAATAAAACATTTTCTCAATGCACATGCATTCCTAATTCAACAATCCTTCTTAGGGTACAATTTGATAGGTTTACTGCAGATGGAAAAGCATATAAAGTTAGAATCCAGTGAAAATACCACATTCCTGGCTGCCATTGAGCACCCTTGTTAGCAGCTATCAAGCTGTAGTAGCATAGCTGGTGCAGACTCTGACTGATATGTTACCGGACCTTGCAACGCAGAAAAAGAGAAATTTGATTTTGAGCTAATTAACCAAAATGTTTCTCTGAGTTAGGATGGACGATCTAAGAAAGAGATGAGTGCTGAGTCTTGTGCCTTCTCACTCATTCCCTAGCACTGCCTTTGTGCTCTCTGGAGCAGTACACAACCCAAAACTAAAACAAAACTGATACTCACACTTTTGACCTTGCCTTGATACATATACAGAAGCTGACAATATGTCCTGCTGACAATATGGTGTACAAATACTAGGCCATATTGTAATAATTCACTATTTACCAAAAGATGGTGAAGCACAACCTGACTGCCCTGGGAACTGCGATGAGCCCCGTTGTATCCTGTGGGCCTACAGGGCCCCAAGCACCATCTTTATCAACCCAGGTAGTGGAAGGGGCAAATCACGGCGTGAGAGAGATGCTTCCTAGGAACATCTCAGCATCGTTGCCTAGAAACTAATGTCTTTTACCTTTTATACCAAATATTAGCAGATTGTCGGGCTTATCAGAAGAAGTTTTTCTATTGCTTTCAGTGTGTTTCGGATCAGTCCTTAATGAGGAGAGGATGTGCCCCTGAAGACACCCTGCTCTGATGATGTGCCCCTGAAGACACCCTGCTCTTCCATCCTATGCCTCAGTCTGTACTATTTGAGCCTAGAAATGCACTCAGCCTTGACTTCTCAAAATGCTGGCTTCCCACTGCTAACTTGCAGAGCATCAGAGCATGAGAAAACACTTACAGCCTACAGTGAGCACTGCTGTGCCGTACTTGGCTGGCAAGCACAGAGCCACCATCCGTGAAATTATTAACATTACATTGAGACATACAGCCCTGTATAACAACTTTTCCTTATGATACGTAGCATTTGAGATGCAAAGATAATGATCATTGTATATGATACTGTATATTGATATATGTAACCACAGAACGCCTAAACCCAAACTGAGTGCAGTGAAATCTTGGACATTTACATCACACATAGGACAAATTTTTTCCAAGTTGTAGAGAGAAAAAGTCACCTTATTATGTTACTGTTTCACAGAGGAAATATGCTTTTCTTATGAGAACTAAAATTTAATATTCTAAAAGTTATTTTAAATATGACCTAGAGAGTCCTCTTTTCTTTATTTTGTGTGAAGGCAGCTGGTCAGAATAGGAAGTCTAAAAGGACAGAACCAGAAAAGCATGTCTCTCAATGTCTACATTCTGATAAAAATTATATATGTTTGTAGCACCTGCTGAATTATACATTAAAGAAGATACTGGTATTTCTAGTTTAATGATCTAGAGATGTGGGATTCAACAGAACCAAATCCATCAGACAGAAATGGTGAAGGTTCCCACCTAGTAAATCATCTTTGTAATGGCAGCAGGGTTGGATTAGATGATCTTTCAAGGTCCCTTCCAACTCCTAATAGTCTGTGATTCTGTGATGACATAAGACATAGCAGAGAAAAATACTTGCAACAATAGCACTGAACTACAAAAAAGATCTACTTATGTCATCGGGATATCAACTAAGCTGAAGCGTGGCTTTTATTAAGATAGCTGTAGTAAAGCTATATTTAGGACTCCAGGAACAAGAGTTCCAACTAATTATCTCATTACTATATGCTATTAGCTACAACTTTTCTGCTTTCTTTGTCCCCTAAGATAACTGCACAATATCCACTATATTTCAAAATGCATTCCTTTCATGAATCCACATGATTACCTCATGGCTGGTCCTTCCACCTAAGAGCATTTCTTAAAACCTTCCTGGGTACAAAGGAAATCTACTTGCAGCTGTTACAAACCCAGCAGCCTTGCCAAAGCTGTTTGGGGACAAGGCTGCTGGTTCCCTTTGGACCTCTTCAGAAGAAAAGAACACATGTCGCGCT
>NW_010158856.1:4538-11355 GCF_000695765.1 Mesitornis unicolor | reverse complement strand
CTGCTGAACAACACTCATGCAATTTGCTAACAATAATAAATGAACAAGGAACATATTTGCACAGCTTATTAGGACTGGTACCACACAGAGCTGAGAGCCTACAGAGAGCCAGGTACTCCTACTCGCTGTGCAATTCAAACCAAGGCACTAGACAAGTAATGAGCTTTGCCACAGCACCGACTTTTCTTAATTACTGTCGACAGGCATGGGATTATTACAGAAACTCTCATCCTCTGTGGAAAGATCTGGGTTTGTTAAAAGCAGAAACCTTCTTTCTTTCCAAATATGCGCACACACCAAGTTCAGCTTTCCAAGTCGAATGCTCCCTTGTAGGCCACACTGACACTAAGACTCCTTGGGCAACCTCCATTTGGACCCCTTGCATACATGCATCAGGTTATAGCATTTATTGCATATTCGTGTCATCATGTACTCTTTAATTTCTGACAGATCCCCGTTTTTTCAGTCCAAAGCAGAGACAGTGGTCATACAGCGAACAGCTATTCAGTATTTCCCTGGGAATGGTCTCTGGACCATTTCAATGCTGCTGGGAAGGGCACCATTGCCCAGGAGTGCTCCCAGGCACACCATTGCTATAGGTTTCACCACCAAAATCACCTTCCTGCATTTTTCTTCCTCTGTGTAAAAGCCCTGCAGAAGGTAGCTTGCTACAGAGACACCAGATCATTTTGTTTATCATTTTTACTGGTGTTTTTCTTACCCAAACCTATGACAATGAAACGCTATGGAGCTGAAATACCCAATGTATGGCATTTCTTGGTAATAATAGTAGTTATCGACTGTATTTGTATGGCTTGTCACTCCAACACATTTTATGTTCTGGATAAGAACAATTACTAATGTAAAAATGTGAAATGGATTACTACACCGAGCAGAAGATAAGCCTGAGGCACAAAATACAGATTTATTCCTTTCTATCTTCCTTAAAAAAAAAAAGAAAAAAGGATTGCATACAGTTTTTGTCATTTCTGTAACAGCCAGATTTATCATATGGGCCAAGGGGAAGGTATTTTTCAATGTAACATCTAGATAAAAGATTAGAACAGAGTTCGGCTTTCTGGAAAATAACATTTTTTATACACAAGCAAATGTGTGGCCAAAGGGTATAAAAACTGTGGAAATAATTTTAATGCAAGTATTACTTTAAAAAACAACGACCCCTCCCCACCCTGGTTCCTAGGTACGTGTGCTTTTGTGAGAAAAGGAAAGCATACATTATGTTAATCAAGGTATCTTAAATGGTGTTTAATATTTTCTTTCTATATTAGTAGCAGTACTTATTTACTTACTTCACTGCTTACTTTTAACAGCTGCATCCCTTATTTGGTATTTTCTTCTAGCTGAATCCTCAAATTTCTACGTTTGCAGAATCTACGTTATCTCATCTGTAACGCCAAGTGACTCATTTATCTATTACTTTTCTTTTGCTATTAGCCTACTGAAGCTGGTATTTTTTAAAACAAGATACAATCCTTTTTGCCGCAAAAAATAAAAATGCTTCTATTTCATATCTTATTATTTTGGGAAGGGCGATTTGTGCCCAGATACTACGTCTGTCTTACTGATTTACTGCTCAGAATAAGGAAGTGTCTGAAAAACCATCCTAAAAGTGAAAACATTGAAATCAGGCATAGTGAAAAATCATCATAAATGTCAAAATTAAAATGTCCAAAATGCAGAATTTTAATACCTATTTTCCAAAAGTTATTTTTACACTGTTTCCAAGGTCCTCATTTAAATCCTAAATATGTGCATAGCAAGGATAATTCTGGATAGAAGTTATTTGGTATTTTAAAACCCTAAGAGTAAAAAGCTAAAAGTGCTCTGCTCTAGATAAATATTTTTGTTTTATTTTAATGTCAGCATCCAAATATTCAACAATTCAAATATCACACAAAACCTAATGGAAGAAAGCAAATGAAAACCGTAATTTGCATCAAATAACCCAGGCACAGATTCCCCACTGCTTGCATAAGCTCTCTAACTTTACAAATCCACCGTAATATGATGTTATCGGATGAAAACCACTGCTCTGCCCTGTGCAGAAGCACAAAGGTCTGTGTGAACTGCAGTGCACTGGAAAAACAAGGTAGTTGTTTTGTGTCATTACGGAAACACCATTGCAAGCAGATGCTGAATTTGGTGCATTGGGGCTTCTTGCTCTGTTATTATCAGGGAGCCAAACCTTGAGGAGCATCCATGCACGCAGAGGTGTTTCAAACGCTCGTTTGATTACCACAGAAAGGAGTTTACTATATTAACATCTAAGTGCTCATTTATTCTGATTAAAAAATAAAAGATTTCCCTGTTGACTTAGCGTTACTTGCACATACTGTAGTATTCCAGGATCTTACAGGGAAATTACATTAATTATTTCACAAGCAAGCTGGATGGTGATGATATATAATATATAAATATTTACAAACAGTTGATAAATTTAGAAGCATGTTGGACACAGTGGAGATACTGTTATCCTTAATGGCTTTACGTACACATCAATCAAAGGCGTTATAGAGAGTTACAAATTATTCTCATAAGTTTTTTTTTCTATGTATCTGTAACAAATACAATAAAAAATGATAGATCTCAATTACTGAGTTCATGTAAATGGTTTATAAGTTCAACATAATATAACACAAGACGGTAAATTGGTTATAAATGGGGCAGGAATAAATTTAGACTTAAAATTACAGGAAGACATTTAAACATCTGAGGATTAGGGCTCTGAAATGGTTGCACAGGACAAGAAACCTAAATTGTTTTAATATGAGTCTCATAAGCTCATTAAAGGGACTATATAAAATAAATAGCAGAAATTCAGGACACAAAACAAGGGCAATGCGAGTCTCGTGTATCCAATTTGTGTCATCAAATTAAAAGAGACTGGACCATAACATCCTTCATGATAATGTTTGTTGTATGAGTCCATTCTGAGAGCCAACCATGGCTCCCTATGGAATTTAGGAAAATATTTAGCTGTCTGGGAAAATATAGAGAGTGGGAAGACCAGGAGAAGGGGGATGCTCACTTGGACGGTGGAGATCGGCCACTTAGGACAATCACTTGTTGTCCTGCCTTCTCCAGCTCTCAGACATGAGGTTGGTGTGTTCGGCTCACTTCATCATAGCCAAATTACTCTGAAAATTTGGGATCAAGAACAGCTTTTTTCCATAGGTCAGATTACTGGGACAACCTAGCTTGTTTTAATTTGGTTGCTTCCCCCCCCTCCCACACGCATTAGTACATCTACTAATATTACCCAGGGGTATTGCTTATCAAATGTGTTGTTACTACACAGAGGAGGATTTGGTGATTCCCGTCTTCTCTGCAACCCATTGCTAGGCAGAATACAGAATCTCTTCCTTCAGCCTTCACTACTACAGGACTGAGCACTATTAAACCTCTGAGCATCACAGGTGAAGGCTCAAGAAGAAAATCTTCAGCAAAGGATGTGTTAGAGTCCATACAGCCAAGCAATGACACTGCGATAGTAGCACAGTACCAGTGGAGCTCCCTTTAGTTTTATCATCATATGAGTCTGACATAAATTATTTTGGCACCATATTAATCAGTAGGAAAAAGCAGGTTTAATCTTGTACTGGAAAAAACCTTTAAATTAGGGTTTGGATTATACCCAACATGAGGTTCTTATTACTCAGTTTTCTGCACAGACTAAGTAGAAGTATACGCTCTGCTAAATTGTGTCCAACCACAAATGCTATAAACTCAAATCTCTTTTGGGTAACAAAGTCATTCACAGGCCAATGAACTTTTGCTCCCGATTAAAACATTCAGAAGATTTCTCTCTTATTTCCATAGGAACTATTGAAGCTTTCAAGTTCATCTAACTTTATTTAAATGCACATGCATGGGGCACTTTTGCGAAAGATACTGGCATTAACATTACTCTGTTGGTTTTAATATGGTAATAATTAAACTGAATAAGATTTTAACTGGTTGTAAACCTGAGGCCTTCTTGCTCTCTGAGTTTTCCACACTGATGGCTCTGACTATTGCTACAACTAAACAGCAAATCAATTTGCTAGTGAGGAGCAGAAAGACAATCAAAGGCAAAAGATATTAGAGGACACCTATTTGTGGTAAACCATTTTTACTCTTTTCACTGAATTTCCAAAGAGAAGGCAGTGTATCTGTGAGACTTTTAGGAAGCTGATTACAGCATACATTCTTCTACAAGTAACATCTGCTCTCGTGTCCAGGCATTTATGCAGCTTTAAAAGTCAAAGCTTCATAGCAACTAAAATTATTAATGATTTGATGGAGTAATGTTTGCCTGCATGGATGTTGCCTGTCTTTTCATTCAGTGAATATCTGCAAAGAATCTTTTATGTGAGAGGTTTGTGATATGCAAACTGCCTGTCTTAATTTTCCCCCTTTTTTTGGTGCCCTCTGAAAACCTCACGAGGCCCTCAGGGTTTTAGGAAAATTCCTCTTGACCCATTTGTCCATCTGTCAGCGACTTCATGCTCTTAAAAGGCCCTGTGGGGCTCAGGATTTTAAAGCCTATTTTAAGAAGTGACATTAGCACTCACATCCCTGCATTTTGGTGAAATCGAGTGTCCAATTTTCAGGAGGCTTCAGGTTCGTATTGATTCAGAGAGGTATCTAGCAGGGCTTATGAAAGCATCAAAGCACTTGGGCTTGGTGTGAATTAGGCACCTAGAGTACTTTATCAATTTTGGACTACAATAAGGATATTACCTGAACCTGTTGGAGCCCTTAGGCTCCAAAGTGCTTACACTGCTTTGAAAATGGAGCTAAGGCTGCAATAATGCTTAGATAATTTGGGAAATGCTGCCCTTTATCGTCTCACACACTGTACTTTTCTCTAACTACTAGATTCATAGGAAAAGAAAAAGAATACTTTTTCATTTTCAAATCTCTTGACTGTTGGTTTTTTCCCTTGGGCACAAAAGCAAAATTTCTACTGAAACCTGTGATGTACCCACTTTGAAATCAACACCAGAAAAAGCCCAAGAAACATAATTGAGTCGTGTGGATTTCCAGAGGATGTATTGAAAACATCTCCATGGGAAAGATATCAGTGTCTATTCACAGTAATTGCAACAAAACATTATTGCTTCAATATTAAATTCTACGGATAGTTTGCACATAATTCAATGTGATTTCTGCACACCAGAAGTGTGAAGTTTAATCCTTTTTATTTATGATGCTAAGGTGCTTCTCGTATGTGGTGGATAAGCTATACTAAGGTAAAGGTGTATTCATTGGTACAGGACATTTTTGGTAGCAACTCAGTGACCTGCCTTCGTTTGATTATGATTAGAATGATGTTTATCTAAAGTAGGAACACTCTGTGAGTCAAAGATGGTAGTGAAAGCCTATGTACATACGTACCTAGATAGCTATTAGATAGCGTACAAACTCCTCATGAAAGCAAGTATCTTGTAGCTCTGAAGACAGGAGTATTCAGGCTGCCTTACGATCTTGATACAGCAATGTTCATAAGCTCTCTATTAAGGAATGTTTTAAAACAAAAGTGGTGAATTATTTTGGGCCCAGATGGCCAGATATATAGAAAGAGCTCCCACAAAACCAAATGCCAAACCTCATAAATTCATATTTATCTTGTGTTATTTCATGATCTGCCTGAGAAGAACAAGAAAACCTTGCTTCCCACACTGCTGCACGTCCCGCAATCTGTGTGCACCTCTGGAAAACTGATTAGCACCACAGCTGTGTAAACAGAGGGCACAAATGAAGTCAGGCTTGATTAGGACCTGGAGGCATTGCATTTTGTGACCTGCTTCCCATCAGAGGGCAGCTCTCCCAGCAGGATCCATGCATGGGGGTTTCCACCAGCCACCATGGGAAGACCCCACACTGCCTTCCCTCCCAAGCTGTCTGCAGCCACAAGCATTTGCACAGTTAAACCCTTCTCTGGGAGGCAGGAGGAAAGTTGCAGTGACCATGGCTTGTCTTCTGGATGATACTGGTGTTTAACATAAAGGAGACATCACAAGAAGTGTGGCCAGCAGGGCCAGGGAGGGGATTTTGCCCCTCTGCTCTGCTCTGCTCAGACCCCACCTGCAGTGCTGCGTCCAGTGCTGGGGCCCCCAACATAAGAAGGACCTGGAGCTGTTGGAGTGGGTCCAGAGGAGGCCACAAAGATGCTCAGGGGCTGGAGCACCTCCCCTGTGAGGAACAACTGAGACAGCTGGGGCTGTTCAGCCTGGAGAAGAGAAGACTCCAGGGGGACCTTATTGCGGCCTTCCAATTCCTGAAGGGGTCCTACAGGAAAGCTGGGGAGGGACTTTTTACAAGGGCAGGGAGTGATAGAACGAGGGGAATGGTTTTAAACTGGAAGAGGGGAGATTTAGACTGGATATGAGGAAGAAATTCTTGACTGTGAGGTGGTGAGGCCCTGGCCCAGGTTGCCCAGGGAAGCTGTGGGTGCCCCCTCCCTGGCAGTGTTCAAGGCCAGGTTGGATGGGGCTTGGAGCAGCCTGGGCTGGTGGAGGTGTCCCTGCCCATGGCAGGGGTTGGACTGGGGGGGCTTTGAGGTCCCTTCAACCCAAACCTTTCTGTGATTCTATGATTTTCAACATACAGTGTTCTTGAAGTTTTCTCCTATTCTCTTTAAAGCAAGGATGTGAGGGTTGTCTTAACACAGCACTCAGCTGCTCTTTACAAAATCTCTGCTGGAAGAAAATATCACATACGCCCATGTACACAAAGCTCATCCCATCCCAAGGCCGACACTGCTGACAGCAACGCAGCATATATGGATTAAGCTTGTCCATATCACTCCAAG
>NW_010158856.1:0-4517 GCF_000695765.1 Mesitornis unicolor | reverse complement strand
GGTTTTAAATAGGCCCTTAATTCTGTATGATTCAGCTTTTTAGATATTTTCTACACGGGGTTTCTCTTGACTCATTAGCCAGTAACCTTTGAAAAACTCAGACAGATGCATTTACTTTCACTGGTTCTAATCCATTAACAATGGCCAGTGCCTAAATTTAGCATATGATAAACTTCTGCTTTCTATGGCACTGAAAAGCCTAATCATATCAGGAGATCCAGGCAGAGAGACAAAACTGAATCATACTTAAATAATCTCCTAGGGCCTTATTATGTATATCAACATTTTAATTAAATAATTTGATTATTGCTTTCTTGTCATTTCAGAAAATAAAGATGTGAGTGGGGTAATAAAATTCTTCATTCATTTGACAGTCACTTGCAATCTGCAAGCAAGCAACTCAGTGGCATCAAGTTAACCTTTTATACTTAGATATTGATTTTCTAAAATGAACATATCAAATTCACCTTAACTCTGTTAACAGTATTGCTTGCAATTCTTTAGTACACATAATTACAGAATAATTTCATTTTTGTAATTAAAATATCTGCTGGGATTTAATATACACATTTTACACACGCCACATCAAGCACGCTCGTCGTAAGTACATGCTGGAAAATCAAAAATCTTGTGCCTGCATGTGTCTCTTCTAAAACGTAGATTTTAGTATGTGGTGATGTAATGAGATCTACCAAGTTGTTTGTAGAAGACCATATATGAATGAATTGTTGCCAATAAATCCTGCCTAATAAATCAAGATCTCTTGGCTGTCAAAAGAAGGAAGGGTCTGTATGTTATTTAGGCTTCCATATAACTTTATAATACTTTGTATGTTTTTACAGACACTGAATAGGGCCATTTTTGCACTTCTCACTGATACACAGCAGCCAAATGAATAATGCCTTCTGTGTTCAGAGGTTAAATAGAGCTCCATAGCAAACAGTAGATAATACCAAAGTGATGTAAGAACATGATAATGGCCATACTGAGATATACTGAAGGTTCAAGCCCAGTACCTGTCAGTGCCCAATGGAAGCAGCCTAGACAATTATATAAAAATAACAAAATGCATAATGTTATTTCCTTAGAGTACTGTCCTGGGCTTAGCCAGACACGGCGTCTTTGCAGCTGACAGCCTATGTTTTTAACTCTGTGAATCAGTCCAGTTACTTTTCCCATCCATCTAAACCATTAGTACCAACAACATCGAGCACCAGAGTTCGCCAGCTCAGCTCACGCCAAGTGAAGAGCTGCTGCCTCTGCTCCTGTCAGCTTTATTTCACATCCCCTACTTCTTTTAGTCAAAGGGACCGAGGTCTCTTCGATATGTTACCCCCCTCTCTTGTACCTTGTCCAACCTAAAGAGTCCTAGAACACTTTAATATTTCTTAATGTATAAGCTATCTACAAACCTTTTATCATATTTCTTGAAAGTTTCAGAGCATCCTTGTGGAGACGCAGGGAAGCAGAACTCTACACAGCATTCACAACACTCATACATATGCCCAGTTGCAGAAAGTTTTCTGTTTTGTTCTCCTTTCTAATACTTCCAAACATTGTATTTGGGTTTTTTCGATTTATTCTGAACGTTCAGCTCACGTTTTCACTGAAAAGCCTACTATAACTCCAACCAGTTGCAGAAAGTTTTCTGTTTTGTTCTCCATTCTAATAATTCCAAACGTTTTATTTGGGTTTTTTTGATTTATTCTGAACGTTCAGCTCACCTTTTCACTGAAAAGCCTGCTGTAACTCCAGTGTCTCATTCCTATGTGGTATTTGTTAGTTAACACCCCATCGCTCAGGGTCTGAAGGAAGGATTGCTTCCTTTTCCCCTGTGCATCGCTTCACATCTGAATTTCATGTATCTCTCTAACAGCTGGTAACTCAGTATCATATGGTTCTTCTGCAGTTCTTCACAACAGTCCATATGCTAAATAACATTTCTTTATCCATCCCTTTACAAATAACAGAATCGCAGAGTCACAGGGTGTCAGGAGTTGGAAGGGACCTTGAAAGCTCACCCAGTCCAACCCCTGCCAGAGCAGGATCACCCAGAGGAGGTCACACAGGAACACGGCCAGGGGTTTTGAATGTCTGCAGAGAAGGAGACTCCACAACCTCTCTGGGCAGCCTGGGCCATGCTCTGGCACCCTCACAGTAAAAAAGTTTCTCCTCATGTTCACGTGGAACCTCCTATGCTCCAGCTTGCTCCCATTGCCCCTTGTCCTGGCATTGGACATCACAGAGCAGAGCCTGGCTCCTTCCTCCTGACACTCGCCCTTTACAAATTTATAAACAGGAATGAGGGCACCCCTCAGTCTCCTCTGCTCCAATCTAAAGAACCCCAGCTCCCTCAGCTGCTCCTCATCAGGAGATGCTCCACTCCCTCAAATCACTTTTAAGTATTCTGATCAGCCTACATGTATGTGAGATTGCACTGGTGGTCTGCCTATACCGAAAAAACTGGAAAATACATTCATGGACTTTGTTTCCTACCTTTTAATCACTTGTTTTCTTCTGTGGGGAACTTCCTTTTTATCTTAGACTAAGGTTGTTTAAGACTCTCTGATGAAGGATACTGCCAAAAGCCTTTGATGTGATCCAAGGAGATCACATCAACCACTTCTCCTTCATCTGATCATGGAAACCCTCAGGCTGCACAAGGGGGTTACAGGGCTCAATTTTCCTTTGCAAAGTCATGCTGACTCTGCTGCAATAGATCACATTATTCAAGTATGTGCTAATCTTACTCCTTATTATAATTTCTTCTAACTTGTTTGCACTAATTGCAGACAACAGACTCATCTGTGGTATCATCTCTGATGTGCTTTGAAAAATAAGTGTCCTGTAAATCACTTTCCTACCCTGCAGTACTGGAAAAGTGGGAAAGTGGCCAGAGACCACAGCTCGTGATTCAGAGTTCAGAATCCTCAGATCCTTCAGAAGATGGGAACAGTCCATGCCATCACCAAGCCATAGACAGTGTGAACTATTATTTTATCAAATGCCTGCAAGATCTTCAGATCTTCTTCTGCAAGACACATTCCAAGCTGGAGCATTTACTGCAAAGCTCCAGCCTGAAACTGCACTGGGACAACAACCAGCAATAGAAGTCACATATTTTCCTTGGAGTTTGATGTGGTTTCCCTGCAAAGATCAACAGTAACTTGCATTTTGGGTACACTGCTTCTCACTCTAGGTGGCAACAGCTTTTTTGTTTGGTTTCTGAAAGTCTTCACTTCATCACTTCACTGCACACTTTCTGTTTTACCAGAGCTGGTTTCCTGTCCTTTCTGCTCTATCTTTGTTTTCTTCATTTCCCTTTTAAGCTTTCGGCTGTGTTCTGTATATATCTGTTTAAAATTTCCTCTTTTGCTTACCATATACTGTCATACTTCTTTACCTAGCCCCTTTCATTTTGCTGTAAATGGTGGTCCAGTATCAATTTTAAAACAAGAGGCCACCTTTTAAACTGTGTAATCAGCAGCAAACAACAGAATGTGAAGTCTTCTCATTAGGGCATATATAATTGGATGCATAAGTTGAGTCAACAGTAAACCATCTGTTTTAAAGCAGAGTTATCTGATTTAAATATGTAGCTGTTAGCAGAGACTCACAGTAGGGGCTTTCCAAAAGCAAACTTCAGCCCAGTGGTGCCAATCTCCCTATCTCCATTTCTGCCGTCATTGGAAGGCAGAGGTTTCTCCACAGGGCCACATAGCCTGGCTCAGTCAGATGAGTTTCAAGAAATATAGTGAAAACTGGAGGCAAATTTTAAAAAAGGGGGTTGAAAGCCAAGAATAAGTTTATAATGCCCTTTACAATTTCATACACACGTTTGAAAAAGAAAACTCTCCCTCTCTCCAGTCTCGGTGTCTCAAAGAGTCTCCTAAATGGAGCTGTCTGGTTCCACAAATGTCACTAACTTGAATGGAAAGCTGATACGCTGTTACAAAATGAAACAGAAAAGCAGTACTTAAATACTATGATTCATAATCTTCAAGTAGACCTCATTATGAAAAAATCATGATTTTCCTTAAAAACTGGTATGAGTGAGCAACAACCTTCTGTTTCCTATTTCATTGCTTACTGAAAACCTTTGAAATAGTAGACCTGTCTTAAACAGAGGACAGATGCAAGGGGAAATACTTCCCATTAAATTTACTTATTAGTAAAACATTTCTGGAAAAAATAAGACTAACTCAATGAAGTCCCTCGTATTAGGATTTCTAACACGACATACATAGTAAAAAGTAATGCAGTGAAATGGAAAATATAGATAACGATGCCACATTTAATTACAATTTTCAAAGTAATCAGCACATGCAGAAAACAAGTTGCCTTGATTTTCCTGCCTGTCTATCAAATAAAGATAAAATTACACTCTGACAGGATTCCCAGAATATTTCTTCATCAAGGTTCATTCCATATCTGTATCTCCTTTCTCTAAGACAGGAAGAAAAAGGTGGCTATGAAGACAACTTAAACACAGATCACAGAATCACAGAATATTAGGA
>NW_010158855.1:0-26734 GCF_000695765.1 Mesitornis unicolor | reverse complement strand
CTCACACCGGGCTATTCCCCTCAGCGAGCGCCCTCACCCCCCCTCGGATCGGGCCCTTCCCCTCTCCTCCCTCAGGCAGGGCCTTTTCCCGCCCCCTCAGACCAGGGCCCTCGCTCCCCGGATCGGGCTTTGTCCCCCACGCCCACTTTCCCCCGAAATCGCAGCTTTCCCTCCCCCTGGCATCCGATCCCTAATCCGGGTCCTTCCCTGGGTCAGGCTCACCCTCCTGGGCTGGTGGGTGCCCGCCCTGGGAGGAGGCTCCGCGTGGTCTGCTCCTTCCCGCCTGTGTCCCTGCCCCTGGTGGTGCCTCTCTCCTGGGGTTGGGGCTTCTTCCCCAGAGCATCCCCGTCTCCAGGCAGTTTGGGTTCTGTCTCTGGGTCAGGATGTCCCTCCCAGACATCGCCATCCTTATGCCTGGGGTGGATTTAAGGCTTCCCTGCTGCTCATGCCAGTCCCTTCCCTCCCACCCTGTGTGTCCCTGTCCCCAGCACCCTCTCCTCTCTTTCCCAGAACTGGGGTGGGAGGTTGATGCCATTTCGGTTTGCATCCCTTCGCATAGGGTGCTGTTGCCCTGTTGCACCCCCTCTCTGGCACCAGAGGCCCTGGGGACGCTCATTGAACACCCACAGCGCTGTCCCCTGTCACAGCCCCTGGTTTTCTCACTCAAGGCAATCCCTGTGGCCCCACAGTGATTTGGGGACTCCCACGTGTTACAGCCCAGAGATCCCATGTGCACAGGGACAATCCCGTCCCTTGGTTGTGTGAGGAGAATTACACGTGTTTCTCTTCTCCATCCCAAAATATAAAAGGGTGGTTTGATCCCATCTGCCCACCCTTGTCTACCCCTGACTTCAGGCTTCAGCTTCCAGAACCTGGGTCACGTATGTGCCCCTTGATTTCCCTGAGCAGTGGTTGACACGAGTCTTAGGAGGGAGCTGGGAGAGGATCCTGGGAAATGTCAGTGAAGGCTCAGCTCTTTGGTCCAGCTCCTTTGGAGGCTCCTATAAACCATCTTTACATTTTTTCTCTGGAAACTTCTCCTTCGTCTGCGATGGCAGGCACGAATCTCGTACTGGAGCTCATTTGCCATCGCTCTCTGGATGCTGTTCTGGGAGAATACGCAGGGGTGAAAGAATTCAGAAACCTCATCCCTTCCTAAATTAATACACTTTCAGGGCTCAGACACCTATTTCTCCAGTGGATTAATGGATGTTTCCTAGAGAGTGAAAGGGATTTAGGTTTAATTTTTGCAGAAAAAAATAACGCACACAAAAACCCTGAGAATTGTATTTCTAGCTTGCCTGGTGATGGAGTGAAAGCTTTCAAACGTAGCTCAACGCGGCGCTGCCTTTCTGAGTCAAAGGATGCTCCGAGTGCTGCTGCTCGGAGCCTTGCCCAGGAAGCGGGGATAATGAATTTAATCAGGCTTTGATCAGTGGTGCTCTTAGGAGCCCTGAAGAAATGGAAATTGGTGGGATTCTTGGGAGTTTCATTTGTGGCCTCTTAGGGACAGTTGTTACTTGGTGGCAATTAGCTTTGTGTGTGTGTGTGTGTAGCTGTCTGAGCACTGGGAATCTGGCAACCGATTTAGGCGCTGGATCAGGACAATGTAACTTTCGGAGTGCTTGGCTGTGAAATACTGAGGCAAAGGGAGGAAGGGAAGCTGACAGTTCTGTGTGAACGCTAATAACAAGATTATAACACCAGTAACGAGATTATATCGGATGTGTGTTATGAAGAAATTGCAGCCAGAAAGGAGGACGGCATCTGAAGGGGCTGGGGAGGGAGCTGGGAAATTTCAGCTGTGGCCTCCTCACCCTCGGACAGGCAGCCAGGATTTCCCAACAAATTCCTGCTGGTTCGGTGCCACTGGTGGTGGTTTGGGTGAGTTGGGGGTGCCCAGGAGGGTCCATGGCTGCTGTGACTGTGACTGGTGCTGCAGAGCAGGCTGCGAGCCGGGGCCTTTGTTTGCTCTGCACGAGCAGCTGCTCATCCCGGTCTGCGTTTGGGAGGTGATGCTGGTCCCTGGTTGTACGGGAAGAGGAATTGCATGTGTGCTTCCAGCAGATGGGTCTGGACGGTTGAGGAGTGTTTTCAGAAGTATCTTTGGACTTTGTTAGGAATCTTTTGGAGGTTTACTAAACGTTTGGCTTCTGGATCACAGTTTTACAAAGAGGGAATGAATCCCTTGGCTGCATCCGTGGAGCCCTGCCTTGGGATCCCTGCAGTAGGAGGGGGAGAAAATCGCTATCGGTACAACCACGAGCCCTTGCCAGGAAGATTCTGTCAAAAATACTTGCGTTTGAGATGAACTTTTTCATGGACAAATCAAACAAACAACCATTTTATGCAATCCACCATTTCTGTTGACTGAAGAAATTCCCTTGGGCCCATTAACCGAGTCTGGCAACGGTTCGGCCCTGCCTTGTGTTTAAACAGGCTTGTTAGCAGCTGGTGCGAATGCAGGCGGCGATGGGTCTGGAGAGGATCAGGAGCAATGATGTGAGCACACCAAGAGCAGGAACTGGTTTCTGGAGCGCCAATTCTGAGCATTTCTGGTGAAATAGTGAGCAGGGGCTTGGCTGTCCCGGTGGTCCCCAGCCGGCGTTTGAACCGCCTGGATCAGGGTGGGGCTGTGGCTGGCGAAATCAGGGCCAAACGTGGGTGGTATTCGGCCGACAGCTGAATTTTGAGCTAGAACTCACGCAGATCACAGAAGAAAGTGGAGTTGCAGAGGCTCACCCTTGATTTCTGAGTTATTTTGTCAGGCGATGTGAAATTCGCTCAACGTGGAGATGGTTCCTGGGGAAGCTTTGCTCACCACTGCTGTTGTCATGGCACTGGGAAGGAGCTGCAGCTCCCGGGTGGTGGCTGTGTGCGTTGTGGCTCCGTGTGTGTTCTCCGTGCCCTGGCCGGACGCATGGGAGCTCCCTGGCGGCACAGGGAAAGTTGTGATGGTTCTGGAAGGGGGAAGCCATCTCGCACCGAAGCGGGAGATGAGCACGGCGGTGGTGTGTGATGCTCTGGAAACCATAGAAACGGTTGTAAGGTGCTGATTATACGAGGCACCGGGATCCCAGCGAGTTCGGGAGGTGCTGGAGAGGAGGCTCCTGTTTCTGTTTGGGAAATGAACGGTTGAGTTCGCACGGGCCGCGGTGATGCCTCTCGAGGTGGCAGTTCCTCAACTGGAAACGCTCCCTGGAGCTCTGTGGATGTTGGCAGGGACAGGGGGTAGGCAGAACCACATCCCATTTTGGTGGAAATGGGTAGATCTGATCTCTTGGCTGCGTGGATCTCACCCGAGGCAGCTCCCAGTGCTCCAGGGGCTCTGGTTCCTGGCTGAAGCACCAGCGATCTCCCAGGACCTTCAGGAGCGGTGCCAGCCGGTACAAAACGCAGCTATTTAACATTCAAGTGAAGCAGCAAAATTGGGATTTGCAGCACGCTTCTCCCCGCTCTCTCTCGTTGTTTTTTGGTGTTGCCATGTTAATCCTAGCCAGAGCAGCATCTGCCACGTATCAAATGTTGAAGTCGTATAAATTGGTACTGGCACAGGGTGAGCAGCCTGTGTTTGTCCTTTCCAACGCTCGCTGTCTGCGGTGGCTCTAATTGACCTCTGGAGAGCGCAGCATATGGCGATGGCGACGAGAGCCCGTGTTAATGATCGGGGCTGGTGGGAACCTTCTCATACCGGGACCTCCTGTTAAAGCAGAGACTCCAGGAGCCTTTTGCTTTCTTGGTGGAGAGAAAAGCAGCTTTTTCTGGGTGGTTCAGCAAGGAAAATGGAGCGTTGCTGCTGCTCTGCCACTGATTTGCGTGCTGTGGGTAGGTGGTGTAACCGTCCCGTTCTTCAGCTCTTATTTGAACCAAGGGAAGGGAAATCTCTGCCCCCCTGTGAGCGCACTGGGAGGATCGGTGCTTTCCAATGATCCTGAGGCCATGTGGACACAACCAGCCCTGCCATGACAGGGCACCAGGGTGGCACCGACCCCTCTGCAGCTCCATCAAGACCCAGGAGTGCTTCCCAGCAGCCTTCAAAGTACTTTGTTTGGGAAGAGGTGGGTTTGCTGTCGTTAGGGGATGCTTTTTTTGCCCTCTTCAAGCATGCCGGCGTCCCTGGAGTGCTTATAGAAATTATTGACTGCAAGATTCGTGCTTCCATAGCATTGCATGGGGGTTTTGTTAGCTTGGATACTGATTAATCATGCTCTAATTCATGGAAAACAGTATTTTTTTCCCTCAAACCGTTGCCCGGTTGCTGTACTGCGTTAAGCAGCAGCAAAGTTTTGCTGCGGATACGGGTTTGTCTCCACGCTGGTTAAAGTGATTTTGCTGTGTGTCTCCTACCTACTTCCCCAGAGCATTATACAGTTTAACTAATGCTCGCAGAGCACTTTGAGGTGCCGGATTGAAAGGTTTTGAGAGGAACAAAGTATTTTTATTTTCCTGCTCAAATTCCCGTTGTAAAGAGTCGTAGACTCACACACTCCATCATCTGGATCTTGTTAGTAAACAAATCGCATTTTCCCATCAATTTACTAATGGTAATTGCCACTTTGAGGCTACAGTCAGGTTTTGAAACAAAATTATGCCTGGCCCATTCGTTCTAACAGCTGTCCCTGAATGACACAGAATATTGATGTGTCGTTTATTGCAAAAGGAATTGGCTTTGGTGGGGAAGACAAATTATCAGCTACAGATGAACCCAGGATCACACTGACATTGCTCAGGAACTCGAGTGGCCAGGAAACATGAGCGAAGCAGAGGGGAGGGGGTGTTTTCCCAGCCTGGTAAGGCCAGGGGTGGCTGTGGCCGTCTCAGCGGTGTAGGCAAAGCCGAAATCTGCTGCTGGAGTATGAAGGGCCTGGCTGCTCCTGCAGGGAACAGGGGAGAGAGAGCCGCTGGCCTGGAGCTGGGGACCACAGAGCTGAGCTCGCTTCTCCTCTGGCTGCTGGGGAATGGGGGAGGAGGTGGCAGCTGTGGCTTTGGAGAGGTGAGGGTCTTCTCTCCATCACCTGCTGTTGCACCAAGCTCTGGTCCCTCTGCAGTGGAATTTGGGTGGGATCGTGGCTGCTCTGACACACAGAGCAATCTCCTGCCTTGCCTCCCCTCACTGGGTGACCTCCAGAATCACTGTGCTGCTCGCCTTGCTTGGGAAACCGCTCCTTTGTTCTCACAATATGGTGCAACCAGCGGAGAAATGCGAAGCGTCTCCTGCTCGGTGCCCCTGCTGTTGCCTAGTGAAGTTGTCAGTCGGTTTGTCTAAAATGTGGCTCGGTTTTAAATCCTCTCGGCTCTCCGGGTGCGTGTCTGAGGCTTCGGTGAGGCTGTGCCATCCTCACTGTCTCTGGCCTGGGGAGGAGCACGACCGCTGCCTTACAATTTTCTGCAAAATGCAGGTGGCAGTGGCAAAATGCACTTCTTAATGGTGCTTTCAGCCCGGGACTGGTCCCTCTGAGGTTGTCTGTGCTTTCTATGCAGTGGGAGAATAGAAAACTCCTGGCGTAGAAGGACTGTGCAAAAACATGGGCTTATTTTCAAGAGGATTCAAAGGCAGATGAGGTCTAAAAAGCTGGATGGTTTACAGGAAACCAGCATTGTGATCTGAAGAGCTTGTGCTCCAGATTAGATATTCCTAACTTTTTACGCTTTGGGGACTCTAAAGCCTTTGTAAGGTGTGGAAATGCCCCAGGCTGCGCTGCAGCGTGGTCCTGCTCCTTGCAGCAGTATCTCAAAACAGCCGCTGCCCCCCGTGGTGAGGGACCGAGGGCTGTGACTGCGGTGCCGGTGCCGTCTGCTGCTGCACCTCTGTGCCCTGCAGCCACCTCTTCCACAACAAAGAAGCGAGTCCAGGATCGTGCTGTGCGTCTTCTGAGCAGCCCCCGGAGATCTCCAGAGGTGCAGGAAACCGTCCTCCAGCTGGGTGACATCTCTCTGTGGGAGACACAGGTCAGAGCCATGGGAACGGGCTCCCCAGGGATTGCTGGGCACTTCATCGCTGTGCACCTTGCCGTGACCTTGCCTTCTGTAGCATAAATACCCAAGAGACACACACTCTGCTATATATAATCTCCTGTTACACGCCTCTCCCTGGGGAGAAGGCGAGAGAGCAAACATGTGCCAGGCGTTAGTCACGTTGCTCTCGGAGGCTGCTCAGATTCCACGGTGATAAGCGCAGGAGAGGATCCCTATGGAGCGGTGCTGTCCGCTGCTTTCGTTTGGGCAGGGTCTGCTGGTGTTTCACTTGGCTGCAGGACCTGGCCTCGTAACCCCTGGGATGGGGCACTGGGTGCTGAGGGTTTTACTGCGAGGAGGGATGGTTTGGGATGTCTCTTTCCCAAGGCAGAGTGGGAGCTTTTCATTCCTCTCCCTTTGGCATCCTGAGGGAGAGTGTCAAGCACAGGAGTTACTCTGGGAGCACGCATCTCTTGCTTAAAAAACAAATACATTAAAACCAAACCAAGACAAACAGAAAATACCCTAACCAAAAGTACAGTTGCTTTCAGACTGGTGTCAGGAGCAAAAGCCCAGTGGACTTCACTGCCCTGTGCGGTGGAGGGCAGGATGTCAGTGCTGGGATTAGAAATGGCCAGTGCAGCTTTTCAGCAGTGATTCTGGTCCCCAGCACAAACCCCTGCCTTCTCCCTGTCTCCTCCAGAGCCAGAATCCCGAAGCATCCAGAAAGCTCTGCTGTATACAACTGCAAGACGGAAAGGGCTTCCTCAGGGGGGATTTTTTTGGCTGTTGTCAGGCTGTTGTATCTCGAGAAGAGTGGGGGCATCTCTTAAGTGAGGCAAGGTATCCTGGCGCACCATTTCTGCCAGTCAGGAGCCTTGCAACAGGTACAACATTTGCTTTGAGGTTTCTGCTTTGGCAGAAATGAGGCCATCCAGAGACGTCTTGACATCTCACTTTGCTAACGTTCGTGTCTGATTTTCTGGCAGGGAGGAGACAATCTCCAAATCGCTGTTCCCTCTCAGCCGTCAGCACCCTTCCTCCGCTCTGGAACAAGCTGATAATAGCGTGTTTGTGCCGTACCCACTGCTGAGCAAGGAGCTGAGAACAGGCGTGTCGAAGGAGCTGTGCTGTCGGGCTTCCCTCCTGGTAGACAGCAATAATTAGTGGCTGGAGGCAGCGCCTTTCTTGTCACAGAATTGGCTGTTTTCTCTTCCCACCTCTTCACCCTGAGGGGAAATCACTGCTTGGGGCTCTCCGATATGGTTCCCTGCAGTAGCTAGGAGCCAGACCCTTGGATTTGGGAGGTCCCTTCCTCACCCACAGTCCTCTCACCTTTCTTCTCTCATAGCTGCGGCTGGAGGAGCAGCTCAGTGCAGGCTTGAGCCTTAGCTTAAGCCAGGGGGTATCGGCCTCCCTGCTCCGCTGCGATTACAGATGATGGGAGGCGTACGGCATTTATTCCTGCATCCGTGCAGTATTCTCCATACATCCCAAAGCACTTTGTGGGCTTGCTTAATGCTCCTCGGTGCTGCTGTAAAGTAAATATTAGGCAGGGCTTTAAAGAGCACCAGCTCCGCTCTTCGCGGAGCGGTGGCCGGTTTACTTTCCGCTTATCTGTTGTGTGGGATGGCAGTCTCTGAAAATAGTCATCTTTTCTCTTTGCGGCGTGGATGTGTCTTTCTTTCCCGTCTGACGTTTGTTAAATCTGGTCTGGTGTTTTTTTTTTTCATTGGTAATGATGGAGAAAGGATGTGAGAAATATGTACCTCATCAGCGGCTTGCTCATGTAATTAGGCAGCTTCACTGCTCGTCTCCAGAGCTGGGACCTCCGTAGGTGAACCGTGCTACAGATCGCAGTGCAGAGCAGCCCCCTGATGCCTCCTTTCACCTCTGCCTCCTCAGAGGGAATCTGGCAGCAGCTATTTGGGCAGTATCAGGTGTCCTGTGCATGCAAGGAGCAGGGAATCCCAAAACTGGAGTCTGTTTCCTGCCCAAGGGTTTGGTGTCCGGAACAGACCCCAGGGCTGACTCCCAGCCAAACCCCGCTGCTGCCAGCGTGCTCTGCTCTGCTCCAGCGTTACCTGCTTGGCACGGTAATGACAGGAATGGAGTTGTAACAAAACTGCTTCCTGAATCCAGCGTGTTAAGAGCAGCCGAATTAGATGGGACTCGTGTGCTGCCTGTGAAGTCCGTGTGAATGAATGATACTGGGGCTGTCCTCAGACACCGGCTGCCTCTTGACCCGCTCTTGAGCACTGGCACGTCCTTGTCAGTGCAGGGGCCTGTGTGGAGCGGAGCAGCCAGATTAGAGCCCGGAGGTGGATTTATTTTTTGTTTTACTCTTGGTGCTTTCATTGCTGGGTGCTGTAGCAGGAGCCTGTCTGTACAATAGTAGCTGAGCATTCATTCTTCTGCTTCCCTGTATTCCTGTGGCTGCCACACATGACTAAGGAGCAAAAACAATCTAGTGGAGTGACTCATCCCTTCAGAGAAGGTGGGATCAGAGCGACAAGAGACAGCAAAAAACAGCATCCGCAGGGGAGCCGTGCCGTGCTGCACCCCAGCTCCCCAGGGTCTGTTCTGGCTGGCCACGTTGAGGACTTCGGTCATCCGTGGTTTGTAACACAACTAGTTAACCAATTGGCTGATGCAATGTTTCCTAAATAAAGGCAGAGGCGATTTATTTAAGACATAAAATGTGCTGTTTCGTGGTCTGTAGGTTTGTCTCTGTTCTCAGCTGTGTCGTGGTTGATCGGTGGAAGGTGAACAGATGAACGAGCCGAGGCTGGCTGGGGGAGTGCTCACCACATGGCTGTGTGAGATGCCTCTGTGTCTGGTACCCACGGTGTTCTCCAGGTTGCCTCAGCACAGCGAGTTGCTCTGAGAGTCTCTTGGACTGCATTGCATCAAAACCAGTGTCTGGGGTGTTTGGCACCCCCGTAAATCCGTTGACAGGAACTGCAGGGCAGTGGGACTTGGGGTTTGAGTCTCCTTTTCCTTTCTCTTCTAGATCAATGAACTCAGCAATGTTCCCGTCCCTGTCATGTTAATGCCTGATGACTTTAAAGCCTACAGTAAGATTAAGGTGGACAATCATCTATTCAACAAGTAAGTAGGTGCTTCCTAACTTGTTTCTGTAATTAGAGCTCTTTGCTGTGGAGGCCTTTGTTGAAGGCCTTTTGGTTGGTTCCCTGTTGTGATGCCAAAAGGATCTGGACACGTCTGGAGTCTGTTCCCTGCCCAGACCACTCCACAGGACATGGCTGGGGTCAGTCTGTCACTGGGATGCTGTCTTGTGGTGTGGTTTATATCCTTGGAGTGTTGGGAAGTCTGGTAAGGCCAGGCTCAGAAGTGGCTGGGAAGCTGCGTTGTACCCCTGGCCCATGGGATTTGTATGGAGTTACTCCTCCTTTTCCCAAAAAATCGATTTTGGAAGCTCTTTTAAAGCCATGGTTGTGACTGGTGCTCAGAGCTGTGTTCTCTACCTTGGCTCTGTGTGTGTGCAGGGCTGCAGCTCCCTGATTAATGCTTCATTTTCACCACGTTTCACAGGGATCAGCTTTGGCGAGTGGGAGTGTGATTCAAAAGTTTGTCTTCTCTGGCACCTACAATTTGCAGTATCTGCTTTTCCCTCTTCTCCTACAGAGATTTTAGTTTCCCACGTGTTGGTGCACAGGATTCTCATTGAGAATGAGCTGACAAAAATCTCCCCGTGTCCAAGCAGGACCTTCCTCTCTGCTGGGCACAGAAAGAGCTCTGGGAGGGTGCGGATGCAGCATCCCTCAGCGATGGGGAATTTTATCTGTTGCCCCCTGTGCTGTGCGCTGGGGGAGACCCTGTTCCATGCTGGCGAGGCCTGGCAGCAAAGCTGCCTCTGTAATGGTTGAGACTGGTCTGGGCCGTGCCAGACTGGAGCTGATTCACCCCTTGCCTTTGCGTTCTGGGTGAGATGGTTTGTCTGGTGTTGACCTTTCTTTTGATGCACGAGTGATCTGATCTGATCTGAAATCACAGCCCCCCCCGTTTCCTCCAGCTTTTCATCCTGAACAGTGACAGTGTGTTGCAGGGGGCAGCTGTGTTACTGCACGGAACAAAGCAACAAAGGAGGAGGAAAGAGAGAAATGATTCTGTCCAAGTCTGTGCCTGTGACAAGAGAGATTGTTCTGTAGGGGACACATCCTCATCCAGAGAGCCTGTTAGTCCAAAGCTGGATCCTGCAAGCATTTCTGTGAACAGATGACTTTTGTAGGCATCCACAGAAACCAGCTGCCCTAGTGAGGGTAAATACCTGCAGAATAGGGCAGGAGGGGGCTTGGATCTCCTGGGGGTTTAGCAGTGAAGTGGGAGAAGAATTGAGTTTGATTTCACAAGCTGATGGTTGCACAAGAACATCTCTTCTCTTTTGCCCTAGGGAAAACTTGCCAAGTCGTTTTAAATTTAAGGAGTATTGTCCACTGGTGTTCCGAAACCTCCGAGAAAGATTTGGGATTGACGATCAAGACTACCAGGTACCATCTCTTCTCTCCCTGCCCTCCTAACACCTTTCCTTAGGACACAATAATGAAGCTGGCAGAGAAACTACAATTCTTGTATGGTCAGATTTTATATGGGCTTCTAATTACGGTTTGAATGGTTTTAGCATAACCCTGAGGGCTCCCAGCACTGGGGTGGATGTTGCTGTGCCAGGCACCGGGCAATTGCAGTATGCAGAGATGGTCCCCGCTCCAGAGCGCTTGCAGCCTCGGCATAAAAGAAGAGGCAGCAGATGGCTGCAGACAGGCAGGAGGTTGAGGATAACAACGATCTAGTGCCGAACATCTGCAAGGAAAATGAGTCTGTCGTGTTTTTACAGATTCGGGTGCTGCTGTACCCAAGTGCGCGTGCCAAGCGTTGGTGCTGTTAAATTGGGTTTATCGAAGTGGCTGCTGCTCTGGGGCTTGTCCCCTAAGGCCAGAGCCTCAGACGTGCCTCAGAGGGGAGAGATGTTTTCTTGTATTAATGTCGCTGGGCTGAAATCCAGTGAAAGAGATGTCGCAACTCTTGCTGCTACAGCGGGGCCACCCGTCCACACGCAGCTCTCAGTCTTACGCACGCAGGAGCTGTGTAGTAGCAGGCTGCTTCGAGACCTCTTAAATAAGTGAAAAGCCAGCACAGAAGAAGAGGGTGGCTTTGATAGCTGCATGGCCTTTAGCAGGCCGAGTGTGAGGTAATTAAAGCCGGTATCTTTGGCACTCGGCTGCAGTTGATAAAGGCTGGAAGTACGCCAGCGCTGACGGGTCGAGCTCTTCAACTAAAATATTCACTGGGATCTGCCAGCCCGGAGAGCTGATCACGTTAGCGCTGGAGCAGCGAGTGAGTGGTGCGAGCGTCTTGCTCTCTGCCTTTGCTTCACGTGCAAGCCCAGCCATGCTCTCTGCTGCCTGTGTTGTGGGGACAGGAGATGGGAGCGGAGCTCTTCCCGCTGATCCCACCAAACTGCTGCTTTCTGGTAGTGTCTGCCCATGTCCGCATACGTCTGTGTATTCACCTTCCCCATGCGTGTCAGAACTCTCCTTGATTGTATCTCATTTATTGTCTGATCTCTCCCCGTTTCAAGGTTAATGCAGTGAAGAGGTCTGGTTTCTTACTCCAGCCGCATGGCTCGTGCACTGGTGGGACACTGGATCTCCTTGTTCCAGTTTCTAGTCTGACATGGTATGGGGCAAGAAGCAGATGCCATGTAGCACCTGCATCCCATCCTCTGCCCTTGTTCCCAGAGCACAGGGGAAGCCCACAGGTCCCTCTGTGAGGAGGAGTCACCTCTGAGGAGAGCAGGAGCAGTGTTTGGGGCTTTTTTGTGTGGCTGTGTCTCTGTTGCTTCTCTCCTGGCTGCAAGGACCCATCCTGCTCTGCTGTCAGGCCACCGAGGGTGTTTTTGCTCCAAGTGAGACTCGTTTTTTGAGCAGAACTGACAGTTGTCTTCACTCTTCTCCTGCAAGGGGCCGGCCGTCCCCTGGAGGAATGGTAAATGCTGGCTGCTGCCTGTGGCAGCTCTGCTCCAAGTGACTGCCTGTCTGCTTACGGAGACAGAGCTGAGCCCCGCGTTAGGAGGGAGCTGCCACCCGTTGTTCCCGTGCGTGCTCGGTGCCTTGTGATCACCTGCACACGGATCTCTCCCACTTCTGATGGGAGATCTCTCTTATTTTCAGGACACAGCTGCTCGGTCCATGCTTTCCTTGAGCACATGCCTGTGAGGTTGTTAATGTTATTTTTCCTTCCTGCCGTCAGGCCTGTTCTCCAGGCGGTGGTGGCGTTTTGCCGTTGCCTCCTGGTCTGTTGTCAGCAGCCCGTGCCAGGCTGCGTGGCTCTTCAGGAGACCGCTTGGCCACCAACACCCTGCCTTGGGGCTGGCTGTACAGGGAATTACTGTGTGTCCTGGCTTCTCCGTGCCCTTCAACTGCTTGCATGCAGTGAAGTCATTAGTTCCTCATTATTTTTACTCCAAGTCTATCCGTTACAGTGTATTTTAGGGTTTTTTTTATCAATTTCTTTTAAGAAACATGTGACGTAACTTACAAAGAAGCACGTTGGTTCTCAATATCTAGTTTATCATTTATGCTAGTGAAGTCATTAGTTCCTCATTATTTTTACTCCAAGTCTATCCGTTACAGTGTATTTTAGGGTTTTTTTCTCAATTTCTTTTAAGAAATGGTCGGAAACATGTGAAGTAACTTACAAAGCAGCATGTTGGTTCTCAATATCTAGTTTATAATTTATGCTTTACCTGTTGCTGTGAAGGATTACTTCTCCCATCTCTGTGGTGGAGCAGTTTTAGGCTCTTTAAAAGTGCCCAGCTAGAGCAGAAAGCAGAAAACATTCGCTGAGCTAAACTCAGGTGGGTAAAATGCGATGGCTTGAGTGGGAACTGAGCCAGGGTGCTAAATATAACGCTCAATCTGTGGAAGAGGTGGGAGTGACAGGAAGGGAGCGAAGTAAACTGAAGAGCTGTGAGTTTGGTAATGTCCATATGTGGTCACGGTTTCTGCTTCCCATCTCCTCCAGAAGAAAAAGCTCTGTGGTTTGGAGGTGAGGGGTGGTTAAAACACATAGCACAGACTCATTTGCAAATGTCAGCAAGAAGCAAGGAGTTTTTTTGTTTGCCTTAATTTTCCTGACGGTTTCTAAAGCCGTTGGCAGGAGTGGAGTTTTTTCCCCTGCTTCATTAAAGTTTTAAAAGCTTTAAATGCTTCATTCTGAAAGGAAACCTCTCAGCTCCCTTGCAGCGTGACGTGGTAAATCCCTCTTTCGCAGCAGGCTGTGCTTGCCTGTGTCTGCGTCTGCAGAAGAGCAGGCTCCCTCTGCTGTCTGCTCTTCAGAGAGCTGAGGGAAGGAGAGAATGGTGTAATGAGCAGCTAAAAAAATAACACATCACGAAACGCATTGTCCAGCCCTGAAATCCCAAAACACATCTACCTTGAGCTAAAGACCACTACCCAGATGTCAGCACTGCTGCATTTCAGAGCACAACTCCAAGCTCTCCCCATCTGCTTGCACCAGCAGCAAGGAAGCGGGAGTGAGAGCCTGTGCTGGTGCTTGGCAAAATGGCTTCTGAGCAGTCACTGGGGCTGGACCGGTGGAGCTGGGAGGCTGTTGCTGGGACTGGTGACCCTGGGTTGGTCTGGGAGGTGCAAGGAACGGTGAATAGCAGGGGGTGAGGCTCACAGCCGGTCCTGCCTGCGGAGAGGCATCAGAACAGAGCTGCTGGCTCAGGGAATGGCAGGTACCTGCTCTGCAGTTTGCTTGGGATTTTCCAATCGTGCTGCAGGTATGAAACAGAGCTGCAACATTTCGTTGCTAAGGGTGGAGACAGGGATGTAAAGACAGATGCTTCTGGTTGCCGGAAGAACAGCCAAGCTATTTATACTCAAATCCTCTTCGTCCAATTGTAAGAATCGCGGAGGCTGAGGGTGGCTTTTCGTTTCAGGATGACCTGTAAAGAATTCCCAAACCATGAGACTTTGGCCAGTTCAGACTGCCTTTTGGTGCAAAAGAAGGCAGGCCGTTTCATGTGTTTTGTTCTGTTTTTCCTTAAATCTTCACAATATCCTGATAGTTCTTCTATTTCCAGGAGGAAATGCTAAGAAGTCTTGGTCTGTAGATGCTGCCTTCTAATACCTCATTAGTCAAAAACATTTTCGAAAAGGCACGCCAGGTGTTGCAGTAAAACAAGTAAACAGGTAGAAGGCCCAGATGAAAGCTCTAAACTCCATATCCAGACATGGTCACCCACATCTCATCTGCTTTCCAAAACTGCTCCTCTTTCTTCAGGGAGGTGGCAGCTCCTGCCTCTCCTCCCCACTTTTTTCTTCTGGTTCCTGCAGAATTCGGTGACACGAAGCGCCCCGGTGAACAGCGACAGCCAGGGCCGATGCGGGGCCCGGTTCCTCACCACCTACGACAGGAGGTTTGTCATTAAGGCAGTGTCGAGCGAGGATGTAGCGGAGATGCACAACATCTTAAAGAAGTACCATCAGGTACGGTGAGTCTGGAACGCTGGGAGGGGAGGTGGCCAGCACCTTGTGTGGGGGAGCATCTTGTGATTTGCTGGGAAACTGGAGCTTGGATTCACAGTGCGCAACCTGGCAGAGCTTGCAAATAGCTTTTGCAAAGGAAAACAGTGTTCCTTGGCATCTGAGAGCCTGTTATGGCACAGTTTCATGCTTCTTCGCAGTGCTGAGCCCCTTTGCTGCTCACCCTGTTCCTTACATCAATGAGTTATGGATTGTTGGTACCTGAGATGTGTGAGCGTGCCCCTGATTCAGTCCTTTGAATCAGACTTTCCAGAGGGACCAGAGAGAAGCTGGTTACCTGCAGCAGGGAAAGTGGGACAGCTGGAAGTGCTCTACCCTGGTCCACATTGTCTGCCAGTCCCTCTGCTCTTTACTTTGCGAAACACTCACATAACCACAAGAAGTGAAGGTAGCCACTGCCAACAACCGGTTTGCCCTGCTCCGACTGGGTGACAGATGCACACCTAGCTTGTTACAGCAGGCTGGCCACACACACACAGTGGGATGCTTTCTCTCAGCTCAGCACTGGAAGATTCTTAATGCCCCAACTTGCTTTTCTTGAGACGCTATGAGTTATTTGCAAGCCTCCTTTCCTTTCACGTCGGTGTCAGATGGCTGGAACCGGAGGCTTCGCTCTCAGCTTCTTGCTGAGCTTGTGTTCTGTCAGAGGTGGGTTTGGTGTGACAGCGCCATCTTTCTCTGCCCTTCCCTTTCCCGCTTTCCTCCAGTTCATAGTGGAGTGTCATGGGAACACCCTCCTGCCCCAATTCCTTGGCATGTACCGGCTCACCGTGGACGGAGTGGAGACCTACATGGTGGTTACCAGAAACGTATTTAGTCACAGGCTGACTGTGCACCGGAAATACGACCTGAAGGTGAGGGTTTGGAGGGCGGTCATGGAGCTGAGAGCTCCTTTTCCAGTTGGGTGGGAGTTGATCTTTGTACCGGGTACTTGATGAGGTCCTGGGCTTTGTTTTTTGTTCAAGGGATGAGGTTTTGGGGGTTCTGGATGGGGCTTCGCTTCCATTCCCCCATCCCAAGTGGCCTACATTACACCAGGGAGATCTGTAAGTCTGTCACAAGCACGCAGAAGGGCTTGAGCACTCATTTAAAAGATACTTTCATTATTTGTCTCCATAGAGGAACTAAATGGTTTCAAAGAATTCTTTGGGAATACGACACGTAGTGCAGTAATGCTCTTTTTTTTGTTCTTTTATCAGGGTTCAACAGTATCCAGGGAAGCAAGCGATAAAGAGAAGGTATGGACTGTTCCCAACCTGGAGGTTGGAAGCAGATGGGATCCAATTGACTTCCCTTTTCCAAGGGGGTGTTGAGCAGGGGATATTAAATGGCCCTGAGTGATAACCTGTTTCTGTCCCACCTTTCAGGCTGTGCCCAGTAGCTGCTTAGGAAGCCATGGTGCAGATCTGGTGCTGCCCTGCCCTGCTCTGTTATGTTATGTTGACACTACCAGGAGTGGGGGGAACTTCTTGGGGGACAATCCCACAAGTACCAAGACCCACATTAGTGCAATAGTGTCTCTATGGAAGGATTTATCAAAGTGCTCCCTGTGTACCAAACTGAGTCAGGTCAGCAGTCAACTTTTGCAACAGATGCTTTAAAAAACCAGAGCAGCTCCTCTCAGATTTTGGCACATCACAACCCGTTTGTAAGTTTGGTTCCTGGTGCCATTAGGGGGATGTCCGACTCAGAATCCTGCCCCTGCAAAACTGTGATGCTGCCATGAAAAGTCCTGTTGAAATCACAGCAGTAATTCACGGTACTACGTGTTGTGCACATGAGATTTTCAGGTTTGGAACCACAGAGTAAGTCTGCTCCAGCCTGCCCTAAAATTAGATCTCTGGCATGAGCCAAGAAACTCCCATTTATACCAAATGCTCTGGCATCAAGGCACGGCGTCATCGTGCCCAAGGGTCCCTGGCTTGCTGGCTGTTTACTCTCCAGCTTTTTCTGCTTATGCAGTTTGTCTCAAATCATTCATAGTAGATCTATATAAAGCCACCACACGCTCCTGTGTCATTCTAAGAACAAAACAATTTAATTCCCAGTTGCACAGGGGGTTTTATGTTCTTCCATATCCCTGAGAAATCCTCAGGGCCTGCCACAAACAAATTCCTCAAAAAGCAGTGGTTTTCATTTTTTCCTCAAGTCTTTAGGGAGAGAAGCATTATTTTTTTTCCAAGCCCTCACTCCCCCCAATCTGAAGCCAACAAAATGCATTTCTTTTCTATTCTGGGAGCTGGTTGGACCATCGCCGGCTGGAGCCCAGTTGTCAAGCTTTCAGCACATCTTTCCAGCAGTCTTTAAAGTTGAGTTGCTCTCTGTGTCTCCCTTTGGTTTTCCCCTAGGTACAGCTCAGCACGTGGATTCACTGACAAATATTGTGCTCTGCCTGATGCCATTTTTATACTCAGTGGACAGGATTAGCCTCTTCATCTTATAAATAGGCAAAAGATCCTGGTGCAACCCCACACTTGATCAGAGTCTGTGCAATCAATATATTGCTAAAGGCTCAGTGTAGCAGCCCTCTCCCAAGAAGGAGGAGTTTGGAGAATTTGACACCGGCTTTTTGTTGCAGGCCAAGGATCTACCAACGTTCAAGGACAACGACTTCTTGAATGAGGGGCAGAAGCTGCACGTGGGAGAAGAGAGTAAAAAGAACTTCCTTGAAAAGCTGAAGCGGGACGTGGAGGTAGAGTTTCCTGGGGGGCACCTTTTAGTCTTGTCTCCCATAACTGGATCTTCACTTTGGCCTCAGGCTCAAGGGTTGCAGCAGTGGCTGAAAATCGAGTCATTCCTGGATCAGTCAAGCAATTACAGTCAGTAATTGCAGTGGCCATGTAAGCTTTGTGTGTAGATTCTCTGGAGTCTAATAAAGGGTTTAGCTCTCACTACAGCCCTTTCTGTTCAGGGAAATGCTGGCAGAGTAGGACTGAGGATTTCTGATCCTGCACGGATGCTGCTGTTCTAACTCACAGAATCACATGCACACAGAATCGCTCGGTTGGAAAAGCCCTCTGAGATCATCACGTCCAACCGTTCCTGTCTACCCCCTAAACCATATCCCTAAGTACCTCGTCTACCCGCTCTTTAAACACATCCAGGGATGGTGACTCCACCACCTCCCTGGGCAGCCTGTTCCAGCTTCTGACGACCCTCTCAGTAAAGAACTTCCTCCTTATCTCTAACCTGAACCTCCCTTGGCACAGCTTGGTGCCGTTTCCCCTTGTTCTATCCCCCATCACCTGGGAGAAGAGACCAGCACCCACCTCTCTACACCCTCCCTTGAGGCAGTTGTAGGTGGTGATGAGGTCTCCCCTCAGCCTTCTCTTCTCCAGGCTAAACAACCCCGGTTCCCTCAGCCGCTCCTCATCAGGCTTGTTCTCCAGAGCCCTCCCCATCCTTGTGGCTCTTCTCTGAACACGCTCCAGAATCTCAACATCCTTCTTCTAGTGAGGGGCCCAGAACTGAACACAGCACTCGAGGTGCGGCCTCACCAGTGCCAACTCATCTCTTTCTCTCAGTTTTTAGCTCAGCTGAAGATCATGGACTACAGCTTGCTGGTGGGGATCCACGATGTTGACCGAGCAGAGCAGGAAGAGATGGAAGTGGAGGATCGGGCAGAGGATGAGGAGTGCGAGAACGATGGTCTCGGAGGCAACCCCATTTCCTCCTACGGCACACCCCCGGACAGCCCTGGCAATCTCCTCAACTACCCTCGCTTCTTTGGGCCTGGAGAGTTCGATCCTTCTGTCGATGTCTACGCCATGAAAAGCCACGAAAGTGAGTCTTGGGGAATATTGCCCTGAAGGAAGGTGTGGAGGGCAGAGGAGGTGTCCTGTGGTCCGGCTGGGCTAAATGGAGTCGGAAGGACTGTGCACAGACAGAAAGAGACCCTGCTTTGTCTGTTCTTTGCTGTATAGTCTGTTGCTGTGGATGGTGTGAGTTGGAGTGAGTAGAAGTGATGCTTGGAGAGTAGTGGCATGTTCAGAGAGCATGCGGGCCTCTGGTGGGCTGTTTCCAGTTGTTCTTCTCTGCCCTTTTGCAGCCTCCAGGTGCCTTGCTTTATCTGCTACTTGCATCAAACCAGATCTGCTGTGTATTTCTTGTGGAGGGGGTTGCAGCTGGGCTTTGCTCACAGCTCAGGGTGTGCTAGCGACTCTCTTGCCTTGCTAGGTGCCCCCAAGAAGGAAGTGTACTTCATGGCCATTATAGACATTCTTACGCCATATGATGCGAAGAAGAAAGCTGCACATGCTGCCAAAACAGTGAAACATGGGGTAAGCAGCCTGCCACTGCAGGGAGGATGGGCTTTGGGGCTTCTGCTTCGCCTGCATGCCTCTGTGTGTGTGTGATGTCTCCTGACACTGATTTTTCTACCAGTGTGGAAATTCTCCAGTGATCCTGTGCCCAAGAACAGCTCTTCCCTCACCTGCTGTCTCCTCAGGCTGTCTTGGAAAGGCTTTCCCTCTGGTTGGTCGGAGGTGACTTGCATTTACGTCCCAGTTTGGTTGTCATGGTGCAGCACCAGCAGCCTCACAGAGCATTTGCTGCAGGGGGATGTACTACCCTGCCCCCTTCCTGGGGTCAGTCCTGTCCCCTGACAGCAATCCTGAACTGCCCAAGAAGGCCTGAAAAAAGCCCATATTAGTGGGACACAAGAGTTTTTCATGCTCCTTCCAAATCTCCTCTAAACTATGAGGGAACAAATCCAGTGCTTTGACTCTGTGGTCTGCAGAAGATCCAGCTGGAGCTAAAATCAGTTTCCTTGGGGATCTTTCTAGACCTTTCTGGATGTTGTTTTCTCCTAGAACTTGCGAGTTGTTGGGGTCTTTCCTGGCAGAGAGGCTGTGCTCCCTGCTGTCCTCCCTCCTCCACCCTTCGTGGTGGTTTGGGGTCTGCCCTCCAAGGAGGGTGTTGTGACTTGTGTCTCCTCTCTGCCTTGCAGGCTGGGGCAGAGATCTCCACCGTGAACCCAGAGCAGTACTCTAAACGCTTCAATGAATTTATCTCCAATATCCTGACATAGTCGTCTTCAGCCTTCAGCGAGAAATGAAGAGAAGAGGGGGCTACTTCCAAGCAGAGAATGCAGCCTGTGACACTAAAACAGACACTGTAGCAGCATGTGGGGTGTGCATGTGTGTGTGAGCGTGTGTGTGTGTGTGTGCGCAAGAGCGAGTGCGTGGCACTGTGTGACTTAAGAGAAAACTAATTCTAGGTGCACCCTCCAACAGTCCACTTGACCCAGGTGGAAAAGTGGGTTTTTATGTTACAGAAGTGCCCAGACATAAATTTGAGGGCTTTTTAAGACAAAAAAGTGCATTGTTTCAGCACTGCTCTTTCTAATGACATTTTTCTCCTTTCTGGTCAAGAGAATCCCATAGGGATATGAAATGTGGCACTGTATAACAGGGGTTGCTCTAGATCACGTTCAGTGGGAGCGAAGCAGTGCCTGACTCCGCAAACTACTACTATTTTGGGTTTTTTTGTTATTGGACTGTCTTTACCGTAAAGACGTACAAGCCCTTTTGTTTCCCTCTTGGTAGGAATTGGAAGGAAAATAGCTCACCATTTCAAGGACGGCAAATGTTAACTCTGATAAGGAGGAGTCGCTGAACTTTAGGTAAATTCAGACTGGGACACTTTATATTTTTTGGTTAATTTAAGCAACAAACAACTTCTTTTGTAACTGCACTTGATTTACAAGAAAGACGAGGGAAATGAACATCTACCAAAGATGATCGCTTAATAAGGTGTAACTCCTAGAGCCTAAAAAAAAGCCAGTGTGAGAAATAGTAGAGGCATTGAACAACCTCAGATAATAATGTGCTCGGACCCGTTGTGCTTTCAATTGGCCCAGCTATGAAGATTTCATAGAAGAAAAGAAGAAAAAAATTGGGGAAAAAAAAGCATTTTGTACCTGTAGATACGAGATAGCATTTGATTGTCTGGAGCGTTTCCCTGTCGCACCTCAGTCACGAATTGCCGTGTCTCTTAAGATTACAGCTTCCCGTCGCGGTTCTGCCAGTGTTAATCTAGCTAATGTTCAGTCTTCCTTACTTGCCCGATCTGCAACAGGTACTTGAATTTGGTTAGTCGGTTGGTTTTTGAAGTGGCAATGTGACTTGCACACGAAGGAGTTGGACTCGCTACCAGTGGGGAGTGCTGGGAGCTGTGGCTGGAGCAAGCTGCGCAGCTCACGAGGACTCGGGACTTGAGCTGGGATCGGGTTTTACTCTTCTCTGCTCCAAACCCCTCTCTAGAGCGACAGCCAAGGAGTGGAAATGTTTGAACACTTGCGCCAGATTATTTCCCCCCCTAAGGAATTGGAACTGATTTGCGTGACTGAATAACGTCCTGTTTTGTCTCCAGAACGCTTGTAATATTTTTCACAGCCAAGCTTGTCAGGCTTGCTTTGGGTTTCGTTCGCTCTGCTGCACAACAGTTACAGACCTTTTGGTTCTTTTCTTGAATTCTCTTTTACTTTTGAAGCAGGATTTAGCGTTTTGAACAAACCTCTTGCGGTTGAAACATGTCGCTTATCTGCCTTGAAACTGTTTTCACATATGCCTTTGTTTCGGGAATAAGCTGTTTCGAATGTCTGTCCTGTGCTGTAACGCGTGCTACAGTTTGCTGTGTGGAATTTGGTCCTTTTGAGAGATAACTGGTGCTCATCACATCCTGGTAATTTCCCTAGACTAACGCTAGCTCTGGTCTGGATTCTGAGTGTGGGCCTGGGGTTTTTTTAATGTTCGTACCCGCGTTCGTGACGTGAATCCCACAGGTCTCAACTTCGGAGGGGACAAAAAGGGGGATGAAGTTTCAGCCCGTGAGAGTGCACTGTAAATAGAGTCTTTACAACACCGAGTCGGTATTAGGGCTCATAACGGGATACGAATCTTTGTATTAACTCGTGGGTCATTCCCTTTGACGTGGGACAAATTTCTTCTGCCGCTGTAGTCCAGTCCCTGCTGTGAGCGCTGTGGGGGCGATCACACCGCTGTCCGGGAGGCCGAGGTCTCGTGTCTTAAGGTGTGTAGCTGGAAAAGCCACAAAACAAATGCAGCTACGAGAATACTTTAAAAAAGGGAGGATGTGGAGGGTATCATCAGCTTCGTTCTGTGGGCATTGTGTTGGTTGCTTTTCTCTTAAACAGTAAGCACTTCAGTTTGCTTTCAATTGGAAATTAAATCCCGATCGCTTTTTGTTCTTGACAGTTTTAAAAACCTGCATTGAATCTGCAACTTTGGCCTGGTAAGTTTGCCATTCTCCTTTTGGGAAACTCGCTTGTACCCTTTGAACTGTTTCTCTTTGATTTGTGTAGTTAAAAAAAAAAAAGATGAGAAAAAGGGAGGAGAAAGAGAGAAGGAAATTGGCGAACTGCAGCCATCCTGCGATGAGACACTACAAACCAACCCAAAGACAGAGGAATGAAGCTTGCGTAGCTCGGAGCAAGTCTCATTCGCTGAGCTTCGTAAGCAGGAGTGAAATTAAAACGCAGTTATGGTTCCTGCAGCAATCTGTACAGAATTCATGATCCTAAGGGCTTAAGAGCAGTTTAACTCTATTTTCTTATTCCACTCCAAACCAAGTCCTGCTTGAATTCAGCCGGCTGTCTCTGGCTCAAGTGATCCGAAAGGCCCCGTCAACTCTGTTCACTTTAGCACTTCCCCAATTCTGCCACTTCTGTCAAGTTGCCATATTGTGTGTATTAAAGTAACTAAATGCAATTTTCTCACTTAAGGATGTATTACCCAGGTATGTAACTTCGTTTAACATAAGCATTTTGTATATTGTTTACATTTTGAGAGGTAGCATTACGTTAAAAATGCTAATTTTTGTTTCTAGACAGTATTTTTCTTACCAGAATAAGAAGTGAAGCTGCAAATATTTGATTTGTTTTTAAAAGGGACTTTTTCTTTTGGTTTTGTTGTCGTTTTGTTTTGGTTTTGGTTTTTTGTTTTGTTTTTATTTTTAATCTCGTTTTAGGTCACTTTTTTTTTTAACTCGAAGTATTTAAAAAGAAAAACCCAGCCCTTTTCAATTCTGGTTTTACAACTGCTTGTGCTAGTTTGTTGTCTGTTTCTGGTGTGAATTTAGTTCTAGTTTGCTGAATGTAGATATCTTTCTGTCTGTAGCATGTACCCTGCGCAACACTTTACACTGAAGTGCATTTGACTGAAAACCACCCTCGGCTGAAGAGTTGCAGTAGGTGAGCAAATCGCTCACATCCTGGCTAGGGCGCAGGCTTTTTCACGAAATTGCAGTGCAATTCTTGGGTCAGACAGTTTCAAAAAGGAAAAAAAACCTGAAAATGTGCAGTATCTCCAGTGCCCAGAGGCAGGGTGAGTTTGTGAGAAGCGAGTCTTGCCTGTACTGAGGGTGTCTCTTTCTGAACATGGGCCTGATGTGTCCAAATGTAAGAACTAAAACCATCTTTGACCCTAGAACTTACATCTCCCCCGTTGAGACAGCTCCTGGGTAAGAGTGGGAGAGGGAAGGCAGGGCGCGGAGTCGCAGTTCGGGTGCTGCTCTGCTCCAGTAGTGCAATAAAAACCACTTGAGAATGTGCTGGGTCACCCTTGGCCAGACCCTACGTGTTCTGGAGGCAGCACCCGCCCTTGGTGCCAGCACTGGGGCAGGGCCTGGTGTTTGCTGTGTGTGAGGATGTCGGCAGGAGGTCACTTCTCGCAGCGAAGAGCAGTGGGGTCCTTCCCTCTGCTCTGGTGCACGCCTCCAATTGACCTGGTTTTAATTAGAAAAGCTGCGATTGTGAAATTCATCACAGGGAGAACTTCTGGGGTAGTGGGTGACTCCAGATTCCCTGTACACCCCCATCGCGACTCCTGGTGTTGAACTGGATTATCATAACCAGCAAGAACACTCGAACACTCGAGTCGTATTTCCGTTTTTGGGAGGAAACGCCTGCTTTCCCCTCCAGAGCGCTGGACGCTGCCTTCAGTGGGGACATCAGCTGGGGACTCTCCTTTTAGCCCAGGAAAGGGACAGGGCGAGGTTGTGTGGTGGTCACGGGCCGTGTTGGTGGGGTTGTGTGGTGGTCACGGGCCGTGTTGGTGGGGTTGTGTCGTACCCCTGATGCACGGATGCCTCCCAGTCCTGTGACAACTACGCAGTGTTTTAGGGATGCCTCCCTCCAGGCTGCACAAAGCTGTTAACCCCGAGGTGGTACAAACCTTTCAGAAGTCAGTGTGCACGTCCTAAACTTGGTTTGCAACACTGCGTAACTGAGCCGAGCCAGATCGGCCTTAAAATAGCTCCAAAAACACAACAGCTCTCCTCTCCCCGTCTATGTCTTAATGCCCCGTTTCAGGTTCGCCTGTCAACTCCCCCTACTTCTGCAGAGCCATTCTCCAGTACCCGCATCAGCCACTGCTGATTTCCCCCTGCTCTTTGAGATGAGGATCTTGTGTAATAGCGATGGCAAAGCTCGGGGAACCAACCGGCCATCGGTTTTGGTGGGCTGGGTTTGCACCGCCCGGCAGTCGCGCTGGTCTTTGTGAAATGCAGCCGTATTACACACAGGTGCCAGGGGTGGGCAGGGTTCATCAGTGCGACTGAAAAAAATGTGAATAAATTAAGTTTAATCTAAAACAAAACAAAACAAAAAAAAAGCATTCTAGGTTTTTTCACTGCTGTTTTTTAAATAGGAATTTGAAGTCCTCTGTGCTTGTCTGTTTGCTAGGAGCAGTTTGAGACACTGTTACTGTTTTGAAATGCATGCATGTTACAAGATGAGTCTCCAACCAGAGAAAAATAAAATTAAAACTTTGTGTACGTCTGTTCCTTACTGCTGTCCTCTTTCAAGTGCTCTCTTGATCAACTCTATGAGGTATGTGGCCGTTCAAGTCCTACATTAAACCATAACTGGAAATGTCTTTTTATACGTGCCTGTAAAATGGGGGGGGTTAAGTAAAACCTGATTTTACCAAGTCCTGGATACGAGAACAAATTGGATTGGGCTCCCTGGGGTGCGGCTGAAGCTCAGTCACTCACACGTGGGTGTATCGAGGGAGATTAGCATGGGTGGCTCAGAGAAAGGTAAGCTCTGCTACTGTGTAAAACCCAAGCTCCTTCTGATAGCTTTAGAGATGAGAACTTAATCCCAGTGTTCAGACCCCAAGAAAGAAAAGGAAAGTTCACTACAACAGAGTTTTATTTAAAAAAGTTCCAAGCAGGCTGGGATGTGAAACACATGGGCAGACGTGCTGGGCTAGTCCATGCGGGCTTTCAGGGTCCTGGTGGTGATCTTGTCCTTTTCGCTAGAGGAGGAAAGAGAGAAGACTCTTAATAAACCCACATTTAATACCTCCATATGGATTGTCCCTTCATTAGGAAGCTGCAGTGTGCACAGGTGCTTTGCTAGTGCAGCCAGGGTCATCTGAACTGCTGCTTCACACCAGGGGAGCTCCAGTAGGACCAGTAAGCAGCAGTGGCTGAGATACTGCAAGGAAATGGCACCACGAGAAAAATAAGCTGCTTCAGAAGGTGGCCTGACTGCAGTCTGCACCCAGCTGTGGCACAGAGCATCCTACCCCTACGTGAGGAGTCTCACTTCTAAACACCGATGGGAATGCAGGTAGGAAATCCCTGTGCAGCGAGAGTAACACAAGGATTCATTTACCACGGCTCCTGCAGTTCTAGCAACAGCCACAAACTGCAACAGAGAGCAGCCACAAGCAATAGAACACTTAGACAAAACTGCTACAGGTGCTGCTGGAAGGGAGCAGGCCGAGGGATACCCTGGAAGCCAGTGTCTTGGCTGCCTTTGACACAGCTTGTTAAACTGTTCCGCAGGGGAGGAGAGCAGCACTTACATGATGTGTACTACCACGCCCATTCCAGATATGGCATCTCTGTCCACTGCGTTCAACATGGCCTGCGAGATTGTTTCGAAGAGGTGATCGGGTTCCTGAGGAACAGAAGCTGTTTCAGTTGGTGTAAAAACTGAACGCTGAGCACTCAGATTTTGTTCAAACCCCAAAGTATCATCCAAGGGGCTGCAAGATTTTTTCCTGCAGGCTGCTATCAGTTACAGCCTTTTTGGGAAGTACCAAAGGACAGAGCTGCTCATCCAGCCCACGTATCTCAGGTTCCTCAGGTAACAGCAGGAGGCTGAATGCAAACACGAGAGCTGAGCCTGGCCACCTCACTCACCATGTCGGGCTCCCAGAGGGACTCGCACATGCCGTACATCTGCTCGGAGCAGGTGCCGCTGACCACAAAGTCATCGGTGATCATCGGGCAGCCGATCAGGTCTAGAGAGCAGATGAAAGGTTCGTGTGTTATGGGGTCCAGCCCGGCAATGACTGGTTCTGTGTAGTAAGGTCCAAACCTGTGAAGAACAACACAGCATAGAGCAGACTGAGCACCCTGATGCAGCTCCACATCCCGTGTAAAGATCCATACAAGGAAAACATCCCATAGAAGGCAGGAGACCTTTCAGGTCCACCTAGAAGCACCCTGCAATGGTTTTAGTATGGCAAACAGAACAGACTTGGGCTGCTACAGGATTATTTTAACAATACTCAGTATTATTTTGCCAAGAAAGTTGAAGATAATGTTGTCCCTAGATTAAAGCCTCCTCTTGCCATACCAGTCTGCACTGGAGCCCTCCTCAACCTCCCAGCTCTCTAGAGCCAGACCAGCTCCAGCCACCACAGCCTTCACTGACACGTAAACAGCAACTCCGTTGTCTGACAGTTACCGTCTCTCGTAGAGCAGATTGGAAACCATGCTCATAAAAGTCTGAGGTTTGATCTGCCTGCCTTCCTTCAGCTCGTAGAGGTTCAGCCTGAACTTCAGTCTCTGGGCACTGCAACAGAGGGGAATTAGCATTAAAGCAGAAGCAGGTTCCTTTTCCTTTCAACTTCATCCAGACCTGAACTGTTCTACTGGACAGACAGGCACCAGCTCCTAACACGTGCCTGATGCTGGTAGATATTCCAGATGCAGCTCCTTTTATACCCCAAGTTACATCTTGGTAGTGAGGCAACCTTAAATCACATGCAGTTTTATTTTAAAAACTCCCAGTGAAGGGAAACCAAGAAAAGGAGGGCTGGCACCCAGCTATTATGAATAAGCTAAGATGCTAATACTCAGCCCCTTAGTATTTATTGTAAATATGCCTCTCCCAGGCTGAGTATGAGGACATGCGGCTGAGAGTCTCACTTACACCGTCTGCACGT
>NW_010158854.1:0-531 GCF_000695765.1 Mesitornis unicolor | reverse complement strand
CTTTCTCCTCTAGAAATCCTCATGCATTTTTGTAAGCTGTTTACAAGAGAACAGCTAAAGTGCCATAGGAAATAATTCTCCTTTTAAATTCAATGTTCTATAGGATGAATATCTAAAAACGTTTCTGGGACGTCTTATTCCACATTTAAGTAATTTTTTGTCATTTCTGTAAATGTAAAATCTATCCAGAAAGCGATGAAACATTAACAGACATTGAAAACAGTTGCACAGGTCAGCAGGTGCTTTGTACCTGCAGCTTAGTACCCCCTTTACCCAGCTCTCCTGCTGTCTGTCCAACACTCTTCCAGGCTTTCCTACTTTTGCAGGACGGCAGAACCGCCACACTTGAACCTCCTCCTGCAGCACCTCCTCCCCAGACCCTGCACTAAGGAGCCACTACGAAGGAGCCCGACCTGCGGGAAGGGGAGCAGAGGGACCCAGCCACTGACACGCGAGGAGGCACGGGCAGCAGAGAGAACAGAAGGGCTGCTTGTGTATTTCAAGCCCTAGGGACTATTAACGAGGCCAGGA
>NW_010158853.1:0-45563 GCF_000695765.1 Mesitornis unicolor | reverse complement strand
CGGTGGGGCGGGAACGTCCCGGGACGGGCGACTCGGTGGAGAGGCAATGATGGGAACACCTTATCCGCAGGCTTAATGGACTCCGTGATTTATTAACTCTCTCCCTAGCAGTCGGGCAGGAGCAAACTCTCTGCGGTGTTACTAAACTCGCTCTCACCGACGCTGGAGTCTCCGGGAGCAGGCGGGGTCGCTCTCGGTCTCCGTGGGGGCGACTGGGGAGCTTCGAGCCAGGCACAACCCTGGGTAGCGAGGGGGCTGTAGCTCTGCATCACACGCGCGTCTCCGTGTATATACAGAATGCGTGTATAAAATTATAGGTGCTTCCTACTTGTACACACGTGAATTTCTGCATATTTGAAACTTCGTTTGCCCATCTCTGGATTTGTGTGCATCACGTCCTGCTGAGGCGCTGGCAGTGAGTATATTCCACATGGGTGGCTGGCACAGATGAAGTTTTTAATAAGGTATCTTAATCTATGTGATACGCTGAAAAATACAGTTACATTATTTTTGCATTCTATCTTTTGATAAAGTTTTTTTTCCTTAAGCAAAAAAGGCAGAAAAAAATAGCTTTTGTATCTTTGCGCTTTTGTGCCTTTGTTTCCAGGGTTCATGTGACAGGGCTCTTCTCCCTTCTCTAATACAAATCTGGAAAAACACATTTCCTGTTACAGACTGGTAAGGTGCACTGCTGCAGCTTCGTTCTTGAAGCTGTGCAGAGCATGCAGTTTCTTGCATGTTCTTATGGTCTTCTAAGAGGTGTACTAGGAAGCACAATTCAAATCCATTTATATGGTGACAAATCTGATCTCACTAAGTGTGTCTGTGTACTGAAAATGAAGTGAACTTTGAAAACCAAAACTAATTTGCACAGTTGTTAGTTACAGATACTTTATGTATCTTTACTAATGCAGTAAAGATGCAGCAGCTCCTATCAGTAAGTAAAGCTGAAAGATGTATCTGTCTTTTTGCAGAATGCCAGACAAGTTGGATTGACTGTATCCTTATCCTGCTGTGGTACTATGACCATTAACCATTTTGGAACATTCTCCAGCATAGTCTGCATGCTCTCGGATAATGCAATAAAATCTCTGAAGTATAAGGCTTAACATCATAGAGAATATATTCCTCTTGGCTATTAGTTTTAGAGATTCATATGCCTGGATTCTACTCTTAAACTATTAGGTCTGCTTCCATGTGTGTAGTAAATACCTCTTGGAGCCCACCATTTCTGCCCATTCCACTGAAATGTTTGCTCAGAATCTGTTAACAGATCAGATACAGTCAGGTGGCTTGTTTTAATGAGCAGTGGCATGATTCGGGTCCTCATCAAATATATGCTGAAAATAAACAGTAGAAGTTCACTCGGTTGTGACTGTGCAGAAATCGCCTGTATTCACATCTTGTAGGTTTTGTGAAAGAAAGCTGACTTTCTGAACTGTAAAACGGAGCTGATAGTAATTGAACAGACCTGGAAGTCCTTCAGAAATGGAAAGCTTAGTTTAAAAGCAGAACAGGTATTTTCTTCTAGGCATGTCTCACGATGTAAAGGCTGTTTGAATGGCTTTTAAAGACTTTAAATGCTGTGTCTGTTTCCGCATGATGGGATGACCTGCCAGCTCCCTCCAGAACCACACTTAAAGGAGACTAAATGAAAGCTTTGCAGTGAAGTTTTTAGTTTGAACTCCATATATAGATTTAGTAAACCATAATTTCAGAAGGTCTTAAATTACCAAAGTCTGAGGTCCAAACTTGTGGTAACTAGCGAGTTACTTAGTATCTGTCTTTTTGTAGTGGATCAGAGCTTTAAAAAGCAATTTGGTGCAGCAGAGTAGCTTTGTACTAAAAGGATGTCGGGAGCTGGAGCCTGAGCTCTGTAGCACCTTGGTGTAGGTGCCCTTGTATCCCTGTGCCCATGCCGGCCTGCAGCACATGTGCACTGGGTGACACTTCTGTGCCCTGATGGCGCCTGGTTTTTTTATGTACCATGGTACATGTACCACATGGCTGGTGGTACTTCTTCTCTCTGCATCTTAAATATTTGGTCTTGAGGTTCAACATTTTTAGTAAATTTAATACTTTTCTTAAGACCATTTTTCATACCATATATCCTGCGTACAATACCAAGGCTATCTGATAAATAATAAAACATTAGATGCTTCCATCACTGATATGTGAGAGTTGTCAAAGGTGGAAGTAGTTCAAGGACAAATGATTTATGCTTCTGAAATGCAGAATCATTTTGATTCCCTTCATCCTCCTCCCTTCCCTTCTCAGTCCTAATGATGATGCCATTAAACCAGACTTTTACTGGAAATGGCCAGAACTGTGGTAGAAGTCTGAGCCTTGCTGTACTTTCCATCGAGTTAACATTATGTAGATTAATCAGTGGAAATGGACGTTGCACTCCATTCTTCTTATTCTAAAAGGGGTTGAAGACCAAGATAATGGGATAATGCTGCTTGTGCGTGCTCGACTTGAGTTGAGCCAATTATCTGGAATTGGGAATACTTCAGTTACAAAGTAAAAATGTAGCCAAACACAGCCAGAGGAAGATTCCCTTGCTAATAAAATTCTCTGGATTAAAAACTTACTCATCGAGACTTAGCTTTTCAGTAATAGGTTTTTTCCAGTTTGTGGAGCTGAATTTTAAAAAATGGCTTTTAAAATGTATATTCTCAGTTCTTTAAAGTGGATCATGGAGCGTGCTGTTTTAGGTACAGGCAGTGCCCACAGAACTTCCTTAATCAACAAAATGTAAACCTGTTACTTCTGAGATCATCTGTCTCTGTGAAACCTGTTAAATCAATGTCCGCTTCCTCTGCATCCTCCTATGGTAACAGATGAAGTTTTAGCTTAGACTGAGGTATTTGAGCATAATTTTTTGTTATTTATGTGCTTCCTATCAGTCTGTTTCTTAAATTGATTTTTGTTATAATATCAATTAAGTACTAAAGACAATTAAAAGCTAACCAGAGTACTTACCTCACCAAGCTCCTTCTTACAGTTACATATTAACATTTTTGGCCTCTGCTGTGTTACACGCCCTTTTCTGCACTGGTATTTCTTTCTAAGCTGAGGTAACCTGAATGGGTTTCTTGGGTTACTGTGCAATCACTTGGCTGTGTTTCCCTCTGTGGCCATACATGTATGCAGGGTGTGGAGGGGAACAAGGAACCGATTCCCTTTCTAAACTTGTACAACTTGTACATATGGCATGGCTGCCCAGTGCCCCTGCTCCCTTCTGCTGCCAGCGCCTTCCTCTAGGTGCGAGGTGAGAGATTTTCAGTAACTAAAACATAAAGCAGCAGCAGTTTGTCCAGAAGAAGGTGTTCACGTCTGCCTGTAACACAGGGCGCAGGCGAGCAAGAGCTCTGCTGCAGGGAGCCCTTGCCGAGGTCTGTGTAGCCTGCCTTTTGTGGTGCTGTATCAAGGGCCATCTGCTGCCCTTAGGATAAGTTTAAAAAGCCTAAGCAGTGTGTGCAGATAGGCAATTGCTGCTGCTTAATGCTTTTCTGCAGTAACAGTTTGAATGCAAAGAGAGTATTTGAAGTGACTTGCCTCTTGCTCTGCTTCCAATGTCTGTGATCAGTCAGCGTGATAAACTGCTTTCTGGAGAGCAAGTTTTGTAATAAGTTTCAAAATATCCTACGCAGATTTGTATTCAACGACTTGTCTGTGCTAATGGTCGATGGGAGGCAGAGAGGTGAGGTGTCCCATGGGCTAGCAGCCAGCCTGCTTTGCAGGCACTGCTTGCTCCTCTGCACTGTCCCACGGACCTGCCCGGCCGTACGGTCTGTGCTGCCTCTCCTTCTGTTCCAAACTGTAGCATTTTGGATGATGAACGGCCCTGAACTTCTGCACAGGAATCCCTGTGCCAGCTCGGGAAAACCAGCAGTAAACCAGGCTTGAGGTATGCTTCCCTCGCCTCGCACCCAAGCTAACCCTGTTATAGGGCTTCCCTGCCTTAGTCCTCCTATGGGTTCAGCCCTGCTCTATGGGCTTCTCAGTCCAGCTGCAAACTCTACCTGAATCCCCTCACAGCAGCTCGCTGTGCCAGCCTGGGCTCGTGCATTTACACAGGAATGGGGCAGGCGCCATCAAAGTCCCCCAAACTGACGCCAGCCCTTCCATAAGGTTTGTGGCAGGCATATTGAAACAGCTTGGTTTTTAATGGGCAGGAAAGAAGCAGAAAGCCAGTGCGGTGTGTAATGAATCACATTATGGCTTGCAGGCTTTTATATTTTATAATGACCTTCTCATTAAAATACTATTTGAGTTTTCCTTCAGAAATGTCTGTATTAATAATGAGTAACTGAACTGAGAGCTGATTTACAGCCCAAACTTAATTTTGAATCAAAGTGACTTAAAAGGTGATTTTAATCAGTTTGAATCAGCAAAATCCCAGATTTAAATAACTGATATTAAATTTCATTATAAATATACAGATTTTTAGTAACTTTTTCTTGAAGCAAACTAGATCCTAATTGAAAAACAACTATTAAAGCGTGTTAGCTTGCAACTGCCTGAAGCTTTTGTCCAAAACATTTTCTAGGTGCTGTTTTATTTCACTAACTCTTTATTTGGGTAGCTAACGTAATATGTTCCTATATACTTGTGCAAATTCTTGACTTTTATTTAAGAACGGTGAAGAACATATTCTGTTGAACTTGATGATCTTTTGAGGTCCCTTTCAACTCCTAAGATTCTGTGATTTGATAGAAGTTGCACTTACATCGAGGAATTTAAAATCAATACAAATATACAAACTGTCTTTAACACAGAGCACAAGATGGGCTGGATTGGGAAGAATTCTTAATGTGTGCTTTGGCATTTGAAGGCAGTTTAACTGAACTTGAGATTTTCGGAACAGATTATTTATCCCGCTCAAAGCTTAAGTTTACTCAGAGTGGTAGAGGAAAACACATCCCATCGGTTTCTGGTCTTCGTAGCCGCTTTTGGTTGAACTGAAGTAATCAGATTGAAATAAAGAAAATAACCTTTTGACAAGGGTATGGTTTTGGAACTTGCTAGGTTTTGTCGTATTCGATCATGAGTTACTTATGGCAAGTGAATAGCTCAACCCATCTGTAGAATATGCAATATGTGGTCACTGCCATCAAGCCTTTGGAGGCCTATGTGGAGGGCTATGAAATACTGTAGGGTATAGAAGAGGTGAGTGGAGATTGATTGCTGTCCTTTCTCATAAGAAATGAGAAGTATCAAGCTTGTAAGAGCCACTTTCAGAGCTAAAGAAGGCAATTCTTCATGAAATGAGTAGCAGAACTGGGGATATCACTGCTGCAGACTCTAGAAGACTGTTGTCTTTATAAGGCTGGGCTGACCAGTTTAGAGACTGAAATTGTAGAAAACCAGATATTCTTTTAAAAAATTACACAAACAGTATTTTGCCTGAATCTTCAAAGTTGTGTTTACTTAATAAACAAATCTGAAATATGTAATATTTAAGGGTGATTTGGGGTTTTTATCTTTTTAAGTTGAAACGTGCCCTGAATAAGATAAACATCTCTGATTTGTCCACAGAAGAGAAGACCTGGAGAATGAAGTCCTGCAATGTGTTAAACTGACATACCAGGAAATATGGGATATCCTATCACACATCTCTTGTGTCTGATGTGGACAGGAGCAGGACCGCTGAGGATGCGGCTGCATTGCTCTGTCACAGCTGCACAGCTCTCCTGAGCCCAGGCCAGTTCTGCTGGGAGGAGTTAAAGCAAAATGAAAGTGTGAAATAAACCCCTGTCACACAGGGTCCTTCTGGACAAGCTGTTTGTGTACGTAGGCTGGTACAACAGCCAAGTGCTACGTCTCAGCCCCAAAGGACTGGGATGCAAACTTGCTCCAGCTCAGCTACCGTGTTGATGCAGCTCCCGTCTGGACACCTCCAGAGCCTGCCCTGTGACCCCGGGACCTCAGCTGGATGCTTTGCTACTCCCTCCTGCCTCATCTCCACACCTCAAGGCATCTCTTCCAAAAACACTTGTCATTTGAGCTCTGCTGTGTGACAGTGAGTGTTTGTAGTGCGATTATTTTGGTGTGGAATTATGGGGGTGTGTGGGGTTCTTGGGGGCTTGGGGATTTTTTTTGGGTACTGCTTCAAATGAGGACAGGATCTCAGTAAGCTGAAGTATTTAGAATAAGTTTGTAGTTGATATTTTGGATTTCTTTAAGCTTGCTCTCCAGATGAGATGCAAAAAGCATCTGCAGATCTATCACTGCAAGTTAAAGCGATTCATCTGTTGAGATGATTATGCAGTAAGATACAACATGGTCAGAAAACCTTCCCTATAATTTTCACAGATTATTTTTTTTAATTTTTCTGCTGTTCTTGCCCAAAATGCTGTTTCTATTTGCAGGCATTTGGGCTGTTCTGTAGAAGCTTCATGTCAAGCTCAGCAAGTCCTTAGTGCCGTGGTGGGTAAGAGCAGAGCCGTGGTGGCTGCAGGGTTCCCTGTACTTGGCTGCTGGGGTAGCTGTTGTCTGCAGCCCACAGGGACTTCTGGTCACTTACACACTTAATCTGACTTCTGAGCACTTCCTAGGTGAGAACAGGGAATGCAGGTGCTGCCCAGCTCTGCCCTATTGCCCTGCGCAGGGAGCTGTAGGTGCTGAATTCCAGTTGACTCCTTGCGGCGGATCCGAGTTGCTGTGGCTTTTTTATTTTTAGATGAAGCGATGCTCTGTAATATTTCAGCGTAGGGGATGATTTACTTGTTTCCTTCCACTTCTTGTCCTTAAGTAGTTGTTCTTACTTCTAATTATGTACTTGAATTTGATGCTTTAAGTAATATATTCTTTTATAAAAGAAGTGGCTGCCTGGGTTCTGGAGGGTAATAAAATGAAAAACTATGTCAAGTGGCCTGCTTCTATGTTGGCTACTAAATGTAGGGTGGGAACCAAGAGAAAAGGCCAAGAAGGTAGTTCAGAGAAATGAATTATTATTTTTTTTTTTAGTTTGCTGAATATATTAGTCATGGAATAGTGCAAGTTGATTTAACATTGGACAATACAGATATCACGTGAGCATAACTTATAAGAAGCTTCATCTTCTGTAATTTTTTAAAACTCAGAAGGAACCTTTAATACAAATGTGGCTTTTTAGCCAGCCTGCTAGGGTTTGCTTAATTTGCTTCGCAGTCCCTGGAAGAGATGAGATATATCTGTTAAGTAACCACAGGGTAACAGGAGACTAAGTGAGCCTAATCTGTATCTGTCATCAATTCTAGCTGCAGAGGTGAAGTGCTTTTTTGTATGTTTCTGCCTGTAACCACTTCTGGGTGGTTTCTTGTCCTTTTCAGCCCTGCTCGGTCTGTCCCCCTGGCACCCTGACAGCCCAAGGCTCACACAGCTTTACAGGCGCTGTCAGCGTGGCTGCCGCTGCTGCCGCCCGCTGCCAGGGTGGCTGCCGCTGCTGCAGCTTTGTGTCCTGACGCTTCCTCCTCTTTGGCCTCAGAGCCAGACACTGGTTTGCCACTCTGGATAATATCTAACGTTATTAGGATCTTGTGCCATGTTTGTGTTCCTAGGTTTTGCTGAAAATATATGATATCTGTTAGTGACCTTATTGTTAAAACCCTTATTCAGATACTGACAGTGAATGCGAACGTTAGAGACGAACAGATGCAAACTCTCCTTCCTGGGCTGTGAGACCCTGCAATGGGTCTGGTCACCATGAGTAATTGCTGTCAGATCTGCCTGTGTAAATTAGTTTAGGTTCAATTCGGTTCATAATAAAGGCAGTAAAATTGCCAAGGGAGCTGGCATTGACCTCACTGGAGTAGCTGCAGTGTGACCTAATCTGGAACACGGACTCCCCACTTCATCACGTTTAACAGCCCCATGTCCCAGATAGTGCTGAGAGGGTATAAGAAAAACCCCTAGCACCGCTGCTGATGCTGGGCCTTGCTCTACCCTGTGGTTGGGTAGGGAGCCGTGTTCTGGTTTGGAGGATAATTGGGCTGCGTGGTGCTCACAGGGCTCTGGGTTGACAGCCCAATGAAATAATTCCTGGCTTTAGAGTAGTCAAATATGTAGAGTATATTTTTCTGGTTTCAGCACATTTACTGAAACCTTGTAGCAGTAAATAACAGGCATGTGCTCAGAATATATATCCTCTGTAAAATCTTATATACATACATTTTAGCATTTATTTTATATATATAAAATTGAAAAACAAAAAAATGTTTTTTCAGTAATAGGGCTTTTATTGCTTAGTCAGTAAAATGGAAGAGTTATGATTTGTGCTTCCCTGTCCTGACTAGATACACTGAGAAATGGAAATAATGATGGGGCTGTGGCTCAGACATGAGATTTCACAGCAAGAATGGCTTGGCTGTTGCTCTGGTTTTCTTTCTGACCTCCAGAAAGTCACTTTTAACCCCTTAACTTCCACCCTGCTGCCTGTACAGTACAACTGCTAGTGGGAAGGCACTGTGCTGGGGTTTTGTAAGCAGGTAAGTCTTGTAAACGTTACTGATTCATCCAAGCATCGTGCACTGCCGTCCTTCAGGGACAGAATATCTTCTGCACTAACTCCTGTACAAGATGAATTTCATCAATTTCCCTGTCCCATCCCCTTTGCCCCACATAAACACAAAAAAGCTGCTAGGTATGGTGATTGAAGCAAGGAGCAACAGTTGATTTTTAATTTGTCTTTCTCTTTTCACTTCTACCCTTCCTAGGATGCAGGGGCTTTAATCCAGGATGAATGAATGCTACTATGATAAGCGCATGGACTTCTTCTATAACAGGACAAAGACTGACACAGTGGATGAGTGGACAGGGCCACAGCTTATTGTTGTCCTGTGTTTCGGGACATTTTTCTGCCTCTTCATTTTCATTTCAAATTCGTTGGTCATAGCAGCTGTGGTGAAGAACAAGAGGTTCCATTTTCCCTTTTACTATCTTCTGGCCAACTTAGCTGCTGCAGACTTTTTTGCTGGGATTGCCTACGTCTTCCTGATGTTCAACACCGGCCCAGTGTCTAAGACACTAACTGTTAACCGCTGGTTTTTGCGCCAAGGTCTTCTGGACACCAGCCTGACGGCTTCCCTGGTGAACCTCCTGGTCATAGCTGTGGAGCGGCACATGTCGATAATGCGGATGAAGATCCACAGTAATCTCACGAAGAAGAGAGTCACCTTTTTAATTATATCCATTTGGGCCATTGCTATTTTCATGGGTGCTGTTCCTACCCTGGGTTGGAACTGCCTATGTGACATTACTGCCTGCTCGTCCCTGGCACCTATTTACAGCAGAAGTTACCTGGTTTTCTGGAGTGTCTTAAACCTAGTTGTCTTCTTCATTATGGTGGTGGTTTACATAAGAATCTACATGTATGTCCAGCGGAAAACGAATGTCTTGTCGTCGCACACTAGTGGCTCCATTAGCCGTAGGAGAACCCCTGTGAAGCTTATGAAGACTGTCATGACTCTTCTAGGTAAGAGACTGCAAACTGTGGTATGCAAGGCTGACTGCTAATGAATAGGTTTGTGTGTTGGTTTGGTTTTGCTTGTTTTGGTTTTTTAAACAAAAAAACCCTAACCCGCTATACCAAAATGAAACAAAAAAAACCTCACTGAACATGTAAATGCTGGAGGTGTTTAGACTTCTGTCTGCTTTAGATAGTGAAATAAGTGTTGCATTATGCAAATGCATTATGTAAATGCAAAGTAGAGCACTGATCAACACATAGAAGAAAAGTGTCTCTATTTCATAGGCTGCTTGTTACAAAATCCAGTTTGTCTACGGTTTGGTGTTTTGGGTTTGTTTTTTTTTTGGGGGGGGGGTGGAGGGAGGGCAAATACAAAATCACTTTGGAGCAAGGCTGGTGAAGATTCACAGGTACCTAATAGAACATTCTCAAAATTATGTTCTTTAATATCTGCACAAGGCCATGGACCCTCTGGCTGGGCGCGAGTAGTTTTCTTTGCGTTTGTTCCTCTTGGCTGTTTCCTAAGCACACCAACTCTTTCCACCTGGAAACGCAGGGGAAAGGAGAGGATGCCTGGTGGGTTTGTGACTTTGATGGAGATTTGCTTTACAAGGGGAGAATTTGCCTTCATTCTGTGAAGATTGCATAGTGCAAAATACTCTCAGATGATGATACCGTATAGCGTTGAATCTCCAGAACAGGAGATTTGACCTAGACTCTGCCCTAGAGAGACTGATGATACTTGGGCAGCTCAGGTCACTTCATCAGCTAGCTGTGATGTAGTTGTTTATTAAATTAGAGATGCGCAGTGGAGATGAGTGTTCATTGGAACAAATATTAGCTGTAGCATTCAGTTTTCCCCAGGAAGACTTGAATCAGATCGAGATGTTTTCTGGAAGCCCCACATCACCTAAGCATGGCTCATGCAGCTCGCTGTGGGTGGAACTGAGGGGACATGGGCACACTTATGAAGCTGGGCTCAGGTGGTGAGGGACTTTAAAAACCACAAGAGTGGAACTGAGGGGACACGGGCACTTCTGAAGCTGGGCTCAGGGCACTTAGGAACCTGGGCTTAGGTGATGGGGGACTTTAAAACCGCAAATATGGATTTACCACTCTGACAACTGTTCTGGTGTTGTATGAGCCAGCACAAGAAAGCTGGAGCTTTTGGGAAAGCTGGTGTCCCTGTATATCTGGGACGCAGTTGTGTTGTGCTGCAGCATGATAATACATGATGGTACTAGAGAGCTCTGGGAGAAAATGTTGCTTTTCATGAGACGGGAGTCGCCAGGGTGGGAAGCTCAGGCTGAGGACACTTCCTTCCCCTTGCAGCCTATGGGTGCTGTTTGCATGGTCTGGTGTATGGTTCTTTCTTTTTCATTTTCTTTCTTTTGAAATAATAGTGTTGTAGTACACGATACCTTTGTCTACCAAAAGATGTTTTAAAATGCTTTAGAGTTGAGGCCAGTTAATCTTTGCAGTGCCTGACCTTGGTAAAGAAAGTGGACTGATGGTTCAAGCGAGTACAAGGCTCTCACTTATACTCCTACATCTTCTGAAGTTGGCTTATCCATCGCCAGTGCCTTTCTCCAGTCATCCTTCCTTTTTCCCTCTTGGTTTTATGGCACCTATAGAGCAATGTGGTGTTTGTTCCTGTTCCCCCTTGACTTGCAGGCACGAGATTCAGTCTTCTGTGCTGCTTGAAGCTCTCATGCTGTGAAACTTCCTCTTTCCAGGAGGATCGTTTAAATCCCTGCAGAAAGACTCCAGGTTGCTCCAGGTATGATCCTGCCCTAATGCACATGCACTGGGTAGGCTGTAGTTAATTTTACTGCATTGGAAACAGACAGAAAGAAAAGCACTTTTAAACAGCAGCTCTCCGAGCGTTTCTATTGAAGGCAGAACTGCAGGCTGCTTTCTAGGAAGTCACATAAGGCTACGCATTATGATTTATTTTTATCTAATTGATGTGTATATTTATCTAGCTAATACAAAGTAATATTTTGTATGTGCCCAAACTGGAAGCTATTGAGTGAGTTTTGGAATAGCAGTGTTAGGTCTCGGTGCCACCCGTGTGTGTTTGCAGAGCAGAGAAGTGACGCCATGGGGCCCCTGGCCGGCTGATGTGGGAGTTGGACGGATGCTGATGGTGGCTGCCATTTGCCAGCTGCTCACCGTTCTTTAGCCTGTGGCAGGCCTTCAGTTTGCACCACAGCCGTGCCACTGTGTGGTAATAAACCCCACTTTAAACTTAATTTTCAACATTTTATTTCTTACTAGGGAGGCGGGCCTTAGAACTGTGGGCTGGTTTAAAGATCAGTACTAGCTTTCTCCTACTCAAAGAATATGGCTTTTCAGCCTCTGGATTAAACTATAACTCAAGCAGAGTGTTTAATGATATTGTATGCTTGGCCAAGCAAATTAAACTTAAAGCCTGAGTGCTACTTTAGAAATCACAATTTTGTATACTTACTTTGTCAGTCAGAAACAAAACCAAAATGAAGCCTGCTTTCAAAGAAGCCCAATTAGCGTGTGTGTTTCTCAGTGTGAGATCTACCCCAAAACTCCTCTGCCAGAGGAAATGTATCTTGGCATGTTCATTCATATCAGTTCTCCAAATTTTGACTGAGAGGCTTTGTATAAACGTTTGTTTCTAGGAATGAGCGTTTAGTCTTAAAACACTTTGACATGTGCGTTCCTGGTGAAGCCGTTCAAGCACACTGCAAAAAGTGTTAGAAACTGAAGAGCACATTTGCCAGACTCTCCAATTACCAATGGAGTCATCAAGTGAACAAAGTGATTCTTCCAAAACTCTGCTTACATCCACTCGTATAACAACCTACAGCTACGCGCTGCATGCAGGTTTTGCCCAAGGTGGTTATTTTTAATGGCAAGTTCCAAAACATCTGGAAATGCTTTGGAGAGTGCACCTGGTACGGTCTTCACTAAGAGCAATTCCAAGAGGCTCTGCTGCTGGATGAAGCAGGATGAGACTCAGAGTTATGGTTCATGTGCACTGTTGGTTTCATGGGAGGGTCAGGACAATCTTGCTGCCCTGGTGCTGTGTCAAAGGAAATCAGGTCCCTGCCATCTGCCTTTTTTTACCATAATCCCTCAAATGGCCCATCATGGGATAGTTGCAGCTGATACGGTTTTCCTTTTGGTATGTTAAACCGTAGGAAGTTATCTGTTTGAACTGGAGGATGTGAAACCTAGCCTCTTAGACTGATCTTGTGGCTCAGTTCTGGCGAAGGCCGTGCCTGGAGCTCTGGTCAGCTCTGCAGGTGTGCGGGTGTGATTTTTCAGGTGGTGTCTCTGTGGTAGCTCATCTGAGCTTGCTGAAATAGCAGCTTTGGGGCAGATGACTTCCAGTTTCAGTGAATTTATAGTTTAATTGGTAACTCACTGTTTTAACTTGGGCGCGCATGTGGCAAAGGCAGCTGGAAGCTACTGCTCTTTTTTTGTTTTCTCAGTGTTGGCATGCTCAGGGATTGCTTAGCTGTGCAGAGTTTTATGACATGATGCTGCTGGAGCATCAGTAGTGCTTCCAGGAACATGGGGATTCATTTTCAAGCAGAGATAGTGATCTACATGCTTAAATCTAATGGAGAATCTTCAAACTAACCTTGAGGCTTTGTGACACCTGATCTGCCATGATCTACTGTGGAGACTCAGAGCTCTCTGATCCATGCTGCAGCCAGGCTGTATTTTATGTCATCCCTGTGAATTTTAGAGAGTCTCAGAAATAGAGAGTCTCCAAAAATTATTTTTGGACTGTGGCATTCTGTCAGGGAGAGGAGCTCCTGCAGTATAAGAAGTCTGCAAACAAGAAAATGGCCAAAGGGCCAGGACAAAGGTATATATTTATGCTTAACTATGGTTCCCTCTGAGAGCTCTGTGGTAAAAAATAGCAAGATCTGAGCAAGGCTGTGAGCCTGAGCCATGCCTTGCTTTCATCTCTGGTGCTAAAAGCAGGGTGTGAATTGTGTTGTCTCTGTGCACAGCAAAATGTATTTTTGATGGAGTTAAAGCAGCAGCCCAGTGAAAGCATTAGCCAGTGACTCTGACACCGTCACTGCATGGCCCTCTGTCCTTGTCTTCAGTCGTGAGGTGGGGGAAATGTGCAGAGATGTCCGCGCTTGTCTTTGATCTTCCCTTACTTTTGCCACTGAAACCTCTTTACCATTTTGCCTGTAGACAGGGACACATCCTGGGAGTCCACGGACCAATCCTGCCTGCAGTCTTGGGGCCCTGCTTGAGGGAGAGGTTTGTGTCTTTTGTTGAATGTGGCTTTGGGCTCTGTTCCTCTCCTGCTGACTTCCATGGCAGCAACGTCGGACCTCTCATGCTTTGTGGTACAAGCAGCCGAAATGCTTTCAGTGCTTGTTCTAAGGAGGAATCACAATTTCTGTGTGGAGCTGGTGTGCTGGCAGCTTTGCCAGCGACCCTTGGTGGACAGAGGGCTTTTGTGAGCCCCATACTTACAGAGACACGCAGCTGGACACAGTGTTTTTGTCTGGGTGGTCTGGTTCCAGTGCTTGTTGGAACGGATGGATTTGATGGTGAACCCCAGGGCAATAAACCAGTACAGTGTTTTCTCCGTTGTAGGCTGGAAGAGAGCTGGTGTCACAACTGCTTATGCAGCACCCTGGAGCCAAACCCGCGTGTAGCAGAGACTGACCAGAGAAAACAAGTGTTGCGGTAGCAGCCTGCAGCTCCTGATGCCAGTGAGCAACAGAGGAATGCCACTGATGTTAACCAGTATCTCAAAACTAACACCATGAAATTGGTACTTAGCAGCACAAAAGGCTTGGTGCAGCAGAGCAGAAAATGCAGTTTCTGAAGGAGGTGGTCTCTTGCCTTTCTGTTCTGTCCAATATTGCATGGAACATTGTAAATCAGTTGCTTGAGTTTTGTCTGGGCTTTCCGAGCAAAGATTTGCAGCAAGATCCATGGTACCTTGTCCTGGATACATTTACTAAATCACATTGGTTCACTTGGTGTACCATTATGGGCCTGCCCATCAGATGGGCACAGTGTCCCTCAAAACCCTCAGTGAGGAGAAGTGTCCAGCACTGCTGAGAGCACCCTGTGTGCCCAGCACAGCTGATGGGTGCCTTGGGTACCCCCGAGTTCTGGCTCTGACACTGCCTGGGTCCTGCAATGGCTCAGGCTGCCCTCACGCTGCTTGTGTGCACAGCTCAGACACGGCATAACCAGCGTCTTTTGGAAAAAATGAGCTGGACTTGCTTTCCCAACAAAAATTGTTGAACAGATACCAAGACCACTAGGAAAGCCTTTTAGCATGTAGCTGCTATCATCTTTATTTATTTTTTCTAAGCCCAAAAAAAGGGGCTAACTCTGCTGTTATAATGATTGGAATTTCCTCCATACATTGTTCAAGCTGTGACTGTTGTACAGAGTTGCAATTTTCTATTTCTGTATGTCAGACAGCAATTGTGGCTTGTGCTAAGTTGGTATTATCATGCATGGGGCTACTCCTTCTGTGGGCTCAGGGCTGTGGTGCTGGGGGAGGCAGGAGGGCAGATGGGGCAGTTCAGGGCCTCTCCCAAGCTCATGGCCAAAGGCTTTGTTCAGTTGTGAGGTCCCCCCTCCCCATCAGTTCTGCCCACACCCTGTGCCTACATGGAAAAATGCAATATTGAACTTCCTTCTAAGCTATAATTTCTATGGTTCCTGTTGTCTTAATTCTGCCTAATATTATCTTTCCCTTATGGCCCCCTTTTTTCTTTTTGAGGGGGCATTTTGGGGAGATGCCTCTTTTGCAGAGTGTTCTTGTCCCTCCCATCGCTGCTCTCTTACTTCCCCATCTATTTGGTTTTTCTCCTCTCATTTCATTGAAAACTTTGTTTGTTTCCTGGATCAGAGTTGCTGTGTCTCTAGTACCCAGTGAACACAGCCCGAGAGGAGCAGTGGGAGATGTGGGCCACCGCTTTGGCTGGGAGCGGGCAGTGCTTGTGTGTCACAGACCACGGTGTGCATCCCACGCTGGCTGTGGGGCTGCCAGACAGTATGTGTTTAAATTACGTGACTCTCGTTTTGTGAATTGAGCAGTGTGCCCATAGCTCTGCAGAGCCAGCTGCAGTGTGCACAGAAGATGTGTCTTTGGATCACACTGTGGCAGTGGCGGAAATGGGCCCGCTGGTATTCTCTCCTCCAGCATACGAGAGAAAGATGAAGAGAGGAAGTGCCAGTTCTCTGCTTGTTAATGCTCCAGAGCTCTTGTTTGTTTATCAGCATGGACAAATCACTGTTGTGATGACCTTTCCCCACTGGTGTGTGAGCTGATGCTGTCAGCAGCTAGATCCTTGCTCCCTGCAGCCTTCTCAGAGCTGTCCTGCCTCAGGCTCGGGGACAGAGGAGCTGTAGTAGATTTAACTCTGCTACTGTCGTTAGAATTTTGTCCTGTCCTGCGTTTAGCACTTTTGTGTAAGAATTTGATAATAATAACATCGCAAGATGCAAAAAAAACCCCAAACCCCTAGCACTTTGAAGTCTCTTTTTTCATTTTTTTTTTCTCTCCTTTATTTCTAGGTGCCTTTGTTGTCTGCTGGACCCCTGGCCTGGTTGTTTTGCTGCTCGATGGTCTGAACTGCACCTACTGTGGGATTCAGAATGTTAAAAGGTGGTTTCTCCTCCTGGCCCTGTTGAACTCTGTCATGAATCCAATAATTTATTCGTACAAAGATGACGAGATGTGGGGTACCATGAAAAGGATGATTTGCTGCTCCTCGGAGGATAGGAGCCAGGACAGGCGCTCCTCACGGATCCCCTCGACGGTTCTCTGCAGGAGCACGGATACCTCGGGGCACTACATTGAAGATGGCATTAGTCAGGGGACAATTTGTGGAAAAGATCTTGGTGACAAAGGGAACTCCTGAGCTATTGGAGAGACTGACTTGGCTGGAAAAGGAGAGGGGGAAGGGAGATGTTTTGTAAGAGAAAATTGACTGGCAGAGCCAGTAAACAATATATCCACTTCGTTCCAGAGCCGAAACTTCAGTGTTAACAAAAGTTCTTATAAATAATGGCCTGGTGGAAAAACACTTTGTAATGAAGAAAACTTTCTGTGCTGCTGTCTTTCTCCTTCCTTTCTTTTAGGTACATGAAATTGTTTTTTTGTGTGAATGGAATCTCAGAGACTTTCTGTGCATGGAAACAAAGTGTAAGCGAAGTAGTGAGACCCTCCTTAGGCTGCTACAGAGAGTATAAACCTGCCTCACGGTGCAGGCTTGGCATTCATTGAGTGTTCGTGCTTTGGACAGTTTGTGTGTCTTGAGGAGGACTGTAGGCTTGGTTGGATAGAACGGTGACCTGTTTTCTTGTTTATGAAGTCTGTGAAATGAATCATACTTACCTTCTCTGTTTCTCTCCTTATCTTGCTTTCAAAATAGGTAGTTTGTTGGTTTATTAGAGCCATGCCAGAAACCGGGCTGTGACGGGAAGCCCAGACCAGACACCAGTGTGCGTATGTCTGACTGTCTCAGGATCTGAGAGTGGCAAAAAGCACAAAAGCCATTATTATTACACCCATGGGGAGGAGAATGCTGCAGGGAGATACACTGCACACTCTGCTGCTGTTGTGTGGGCAGATGTTGAGGGTGGATCAACAGAAAAGTAGTGTAGCTGTGTTTATCATGCTCATTTCTTACTTTCCCAGATAACAAAATGAGTGTGCTCACCCCTCTTTAACTGCTATGCCATTGAGAGAAATTAAATCCCAAACTCTGTTTTAGGAGGGTGAACTTTTAAGGGAAGTTTAAATATACATGTATACAGGTTCAATCAAGCTATTTAAAATAGGAATTAGCCTGAAACCAACCTAAACCCCTGCAGGAGTAAAGTGTGCATTGATTGTCTGACCCTGTTTGGACCACGTTTAACCTATGATTTGCAAGCAGATCTTATTGGAAGGTACTTGAGGAAGAGGCCATGAAACAGTAAGCGATGATGGGCTTTCATCATTGGGATCAGTCAAGTCTAATGTCGATGCATCCACAGCCCAGAAAGCTGAAGTTTTGCCTTACAGAGTATGCTCTAATGGAGGATACAGCAATTTAAAGCTCCAGGGTAAAGTTTTTAAATTTAACCTTCTAAACTAGGAATTGAAATGTAGATTTCTCAGTACTCTAAAAAAACCTGGCGCCTGCTGTCTGGTTTTAACAGATGCTACCCATCTTCATTTAGCTGTGCTGTGTCCTAAAGTCTGATCCCTGGTATGAAAGAAGGTGACCACAACCGGTGGCCACTTTGGAAACTTTGGGAAGTTTTGACCACTTGGCATTGTCAGAGAACAGCAGCAAGAGAATATTGTACGAGGCTGAAAGAGAAATACCAGATGTAGCTTGGGCAAGTTCATCCTTTGGTGCAGCTTGCACGTTGATATCTGGACCATGTCGGTCAAAGCAGAACGAGCACTTGGCTCAAAGACCAATTTTGGTAGAAGGCACTAGGGAATTTCATAGCATTTGGGGAATTTTCATAGCTTACAAGCACAGCAAGCCCTTGTTCAGAGAGCTCTCACATAACACAAGTTACCTTGTAGGGATTATGGCCTAACATTTCAAGGTAAATGCTGTATTTATGAGTAATGCTGAAAAGGTTTACGTGTATTTTTTTTGCCATTATAATGCAATATTCTTGTGCAAATACTACTTCATTAGTTTGGTGTTTTGAAATATATGTAAAGTGGTGCTTCCTAGAGCCAGTGGTGGTGTAAAGGCGTAGCATGCAAGAATCCCTGTCCCTACAGCTACCTGCAGCACGTAGTTTGTGTTCACTAGGCTGAAGCTCTGTATACAAAGCTAACAGAAAATAAAATCCTACTTCAAAATCAAACACTTGTTTTGTTTGCTGTTTGGATGATGACTGAACGTTGCCTGGCACTGCAGTCAGCAGTAAATGGCTGCTGTTACTCTTACTCATTTCTACAGCTCCATCCAAGCTAAAACTGGCCAAACTGCTGATAAAAAATGAAGATGGAGAAATGTTGTTTCATGTTACTGTGGGAGGGAGGTGATGTTTTAATAAAATTTCATGTTTGCTAGCAATACTAGGCAGTGTAATACTTGGTTGAATCATGCTCTGAAGAGAGCTTGGATGAAGATCTGGAACATCAGCAGCGGTTGAGAAAACGCGAGGATTTGTGCTGGAGAAAACACGAGGATCTAGGCTGCAGAATACCCCACGTGGATCATTTCTTTCAGGTATGAAGGAAAATGTGACTCCTGTAAAGGTAAAGAACAGCATTGTTTGTAAAACACCTCACACAGTGGTCTTTGTTAAGATCTGAGGGGTATTAAGAATCATTCTGCCACAGGTAAGTGGGAGGATTTGAGATCCGCACTTCTATTCTTTCTGTTATCTCATTTTAAAAAAAAAAAGGCATCAAAACAAAGCCCAGAAAAACCCCAAAAGCCTGCAAACTGGTGCTCTGTGAATGGTGCTATTGGCGGTGTGTCATGCCCTCTATTTTGGCGTGATGCTTTCCTCAGAGAGCCGCTACATCATTGCCCATTGCTATGAATGATGATGGGATGTGACTGGGACAGGAAACTGATCTTGCATCACACTTTCCTACAAACTGCTAGAGCTGAGGCTGCGTAACGTTTCCTATAGCAAACTCTCTAAACATCCAGCTACTCATGTAGTGGGAATTTCTGTTTAACTCCATAAACATTTATCAAAATGGTTTGTCTCAAGGAAAACATTAAAGCATGATTTGTACTTGAAGAAAAAATAAGATAACAAAAACAAAGGGCAGTTGAAGTTCTACAGGGTTTCCCTGTTGCCTTTTTCACTAATATCCTAAAATAACAGATATCAGTGTTTGTTGGCTTTGCATGTGCCTGCTCCTATTTATGTATGCCAGCGTATTGATGTGAGAGGTGAAATTCATTCTTTCAGGGAAGGCTTCAGGGTTGGACACCCACAGAAACCTGAGGACATTAATTCTTGGGAGGCAGAGGAAGGCAAGAGTAGACTTACCAGTAAGTAGGATAGTTACAAGGTTTTGTGTGTTCCTGGAGGCCTTTCTGTGTCTGGAGAACCTTGAGAGCTGCTGCTCACAACATGTCATAAAATACAGGTATTTATAATACATCATCTTCACAGCAATGACGGTTTGAAAACCTTTGTGATATTCTCCTTTTTCCACTTTCCAGCTGTTTGTCTCCCAAATCAAAGTTGCTTTTCCAGTTGATGAGTGGGTCCAGGAAGAAATGCTCCACGGCTTTTCCCGGGGCAAAGATGCATGGTCTGTTCCCCCTGTTAGCTCTCCATAGAGCCTGCGTGGTCACGATCATTAGAGATGCTTTTCAGAGAATTATTATTAAAAGCCAGGAACAATGGAGTTTTATTTTACGCGATAGATCTTTTGAATCTTTCTGGATAAGCAGCTAGACTGATGATTGTTCAGTAACTCTGTGCGTGGGAGAGAAGTTTCTTTGGTGTCTGTGCTGTCAGTTTGACCTGGGTGGTGTGGGTGTTGAGCTCCTCTGGGAAAGCAGCCAAACTGCTACAGCTCAAGTGGCTCTGAAGCACGGCTTCTCCACGGCTTTGGGGCTGCTTGACTATGACTGCTCTTCTCTGTGTAGATTTTTGGTGGTTTGGGTTCTTTTTTTAGTGAAATACATCTGAATTTGTGCTTATGACAGCTTGTACATGTGTTTGTGAACTGCAGTAATTACTGCAGCTATGGTGCCTTTCTATATGTTTATATAGATATATGTGTACCAATCTATCATCATCATGGCTAGACTTAGCGAACGAAGACAAGGGAAGGACACTACCCACGCTTGCTGCAAGCGCGCTGATGGCTAAAAAGGCCAATGCGGGACAGGCAAGTCCAGTAGCAAAGGGCACAGCGGAAAGTCTCCTTAGGCGGTATTAGGAAGGCGCGGTTCTTTCTGCGTTGTCTTTTCTCCTCGAGACTGATTCTACGTGCGTTCTCAAAGGAGACAGCAGCATCATGAATGGTGTGTCTCCATGTCTCCCGATCGGAGGCCAGGGTAGACCACGGATGGTAGTCAACATGGCCAAAACTGAGGTATTGTTTCAGGGAGTCCTTGTATCTCCTCTTTGGGGCTCCTCTGTTGCGGCAGCCAGTGGCAAGTTCACCAATCTATATTTTTTTTTATGTACTTATACATTTTTGGTTTGGTTTTTTTTTTAAACGTAAAGACTCTCTTCCAAGTATAGGAGCAATACTACTACTATGATTCCTTCATGGCTTTAGTGAACTCTGCAGGAAGATTTCTAAATCTTCCACCTACTGGACAACGAAGGGGATCAGGCCCAGCCAGCACGGGTTCATGAAAGGCAAGTTCTGCTTGGCCAACCTGATCTATGGCCAGGTGACTCACCTCATGGATGAGGGAAAGGCTGTGGATGCTGCCTACCTGGACTTTACTGAGGCCTTTGTCTCTTTTAGTCCGGAGAAGAGGAGGCTGAGGGGAGACCTTATTGCTCTCTACAACTGCCTGAAAGGAGATTGTAGAGGTGGGTGTTGGTTTCTTTTCCCAAGTAACAAGTGACAGGATGAGAGGAAATGGTCTCAATTTGCACCAGGAGAGGTTTAGATTGGATATTGGGAAACATTTCTTTACTGAAATAGTGGTCAGGGGCTGCCCAGGGCAATGGTGCAGTCACCATCCCTGGAGGCATTCAAAAAACGTGTCGAGGTGCACTTTTGTACATGGTTTAGTGAGCATGGTGGTGTTGGATTTGATGATCTTAGAGGTCTCTTGCAACCTTAATGACTCTGTGATTCTACACTAGCAGTTATTGGAAGTTGATGAAGGAAGAGTAGTTTTAAATGCAGTTTCCCTATAGTTTTGGCTATTAAACTATCCTAGCAGATGCAGTGTAGGGTCAGCCTTTGGTCTGGACCAAAGCAACTGCTGCGTGCAAGATTAGCTCCAAAAAGTGAAAATATATGGAAATGTTGAAAAGGAGGCAGGGAAATTCTGCAATTTATCCTAGACTGTAATTCTAATAAATGTTTTAGATCGCTTGAAAGAAGTGGTTCTACATTCACCTTGCATCTGCTTCCTCCTTATGCTGGTGCAGCCAATTGTGAGACCCTATGATGAACTGTATTAAGTCTGAAAATAACCCTGGATGATACGTGTTGCTAGTAACTAGAGAGGTTTTTCCACTTGTCACCAGCTAGCAGCTGCTTTATTTCCTTGTTTTGTTGTGTACGGAGTCACAGATTATTTGCTTTCTAGAAATCTTTGTAAAATACAATCCTCCTTGAATCCTATGCTTTGCAGTGACTGGGCTTGCTTCTATCAGGGAATAAAAAAATCCATCTGGAAACTAGGAATTGGGTCATGATCGTCTTCCCTGCCACCCCCCCAAGGTCTTTTGGAAGATAAGGAATTTAGACACTTCTATGCTTGGAGCCATTCTTGAAAACACTCTGTCTCTCAAGTAGTAATTGGTCCCTAGGCTTCTCTTATACATCTGTTTATAATACAGAGGGTGGTTTTTCCCTGTGGAAAGCAGGCAGAAGCATCTGTTTTCTTGCAGCCTACTTAGAAGTGCTATTTTGCAGCCCGTAGGTAGGCTTTTTTGGGTTGTCTTGTATATGAATCTATGCATGGCCTCCTGTGTGTGTTAGAATAAATTAGTTTTCAAACTAACCTCTGCTATGTTTACCACATACAACTGTTAGGAACAGGGGTTTTTTTTGTCTTCCTGAACTGGTCTTCACCAGTATCCCCAGTTGTGCACTTAGGCTCTGATGCACGGGTCTGCAGGAAAATCAACACGCGCAATGAGAAAAGCACAAATCACTTATTAATCTGTTCTCACAAATAGCTGTATTTTAACTTAAACTTTTACTTCATTGAAACAATAGATAAGGTCTACGTTCTCTAAAAAATCAAAGCCAAACAAAATTTCCTGTGGAAAAACCCACAACAAAACAAACAAACAAAACCCCAAAGCAATTCTGTGTACCTGTAGGCCAGGAGTTAAGTCAGCATCCTTGTCTTCCGTGGTCTTTTCAGTTTACCTGCCTTGCTTTGCTGTATGAAAATAAGGAAGTCGTGTTTCTGAGCACAAGTAGTTTCCTCGGGCTTCAGCAGGTGATCTCCTGATCTAGGGAGGTTACTTCACTTTGCTCCTAAAGCTGCTGTGGAAGGAGGTGGGAGACTGGCCTGGGAGTGATGCTGATCTCACCCAGTGTTGCATTTAATGTGTAACAATAACGAAGAATGTATATCTACTCTCTTGACCCTAAATGTTAATATTCTCTTGCATATGCTAGACTCTCACAGTACTGTAGGCTTGATTTTTTTTATCTGCAGATTCTGTTTATATTTATGCAAACAAATGCTTGGTGTGTTAGCTTTAATTAGGTTTATTAGGAATACGTTCAGTTACTAATGGATGTCAAAACACATGGGAGTGAAAAGGCTTGACTTCCAGAGATGGAAATTTTATTAATGCTTAAATGATTCTATTCAAATTCCAGTTACGCATCAGCTGTTAAGAATGTCAGTGCATTTGTTTGTGCGGTGCACTCTGATACTGGGCTGCAATTTTCCCACAGGTATAAATGTGTTAACTTAGAAACATAAGGTTTTGTGCCTGTAGGGATAAAGGCCCCATAGACTATGAAACTGCAATTGCTCAGCTTTAGCATTTTGCAGTTACATTGCTTTCAGTAGACCCTTTTCTGTGAGAGGAGTCCTGCGTACGTCAGCGTTTGTGAGATGGAGACATTTAATGTTGCATTTTAGGCTGTAAGTTTTGGCTATATGGGAAACCGTCCCTTTCCCAAGAGCTGTGACAGGCTGGCTTCCTTCACATGCCTGTCCCTCAGACACAATTGATGATTTTAGAGAGGAAACATTTGGGCCTGTACGCATGAATTTGTTGCATTATGTCCCAAATTTGACCTACATTGTTCTGTCCTATTTTCTGCTTTATAATCTCTTTGCACAGTCCATGTAATTTTTTGTGTTCTCTGCTCTGTTCTCCAAAGCGTAGATTAAACCACACTTTTCTCTAAACAGATGAATTCCAGCAGTATTGGGTTGTAGAGCAACCCTCCAATTTCACAGACCTGAAAGCCACAAAAAGAAGAAAATATGGTTGAGCAGAGATTTTTAGTTTGGAGGTTTTGCAAGGTCAGGATACCAACAAAAACAAACAAAAAAGGTATATTTGCATATAATAGTTAAAAACTTTGGAGAATAATACTTTGACAAAAGAAAAGTGGACCCCAAGCTTATGGCTGATCTTTGCCATTAAAATGTGTATTGGAAGCCCTAGACTGTTAACCGGTGAGTTTTCCCAGCAGCAGAACTGAGGAAATCTGTTTTCTGGTTGATGGCCTCTCTGAACTGGGGCAGAGCTGCCACATGTGCCCAGCTCCTTCCCGGTGCACGGGGGTCCAGGTAGGAGCGGGATCTGAACGCCTCCCCCAGCAATGCTCCAGCCTGGATTCCAATCTCCATGGGCACCAGGAGCTTTGCTGACCCACAGAGATGAAACTAGGCCCAAGGAAGGAGGAACTTGTGCTCAACACAGCGTGAGCTCTGGCTGGAAACCTCCTGGTAAGTGCTGGTGCCCCCTTTGCCCTGCAGCCCCTGAGGCTGTACCATGGCCCTTCCTTCTGTGGAGGCAGGAGCAGAGTCTCCAATTTCCAGCTGCCTACATTTCCAAAACCTTTAAAGGTGAGGCAATACCTTTAAATCTCTTCCTCTCAGACAAGTTTTATTGAAAGTGACTAATGTTTTCAGAAATTATGAGGGACTAGTCAGGCGAAAAGCAATATATCTGCACGTGCCTTGTTCTATTTGGAGATCAGGACAAAACTGTTCTCTGGTTCAAGCTGTGTAAGTCACAGATGCAATTTTGTGCCTGCCTGTGCATCAGTGAGCACTCCTTGGGGGAGGGCGAAGGCAATCTCCAAAGCTGTCTCCCAAGGAAATCCCCAGCACCCTGATATCCCACCACTGCTGTGCCTCTACTCATCTTCTCACCCAGCCAGTGACAGGAAAACACCAGGATCTGCCATCTTTATCCTATTTTATAGCCAGCAAAGCTGTTAAGGAATTATCAAGGCAAAGCAGATTTGACTCCCTCTTTCTGCAGGAGTATGAATGTGGCTCTGAAAGGTAGCAGGATGACTTGCAAAAAGCTTTGAGTCCATCTGTAAACACAGTTATAAGTGAAGGAAGAGCAGGCTCCCGTGCTCACTCAGCTTGTGCATTGTCTGTTCACTTTGCGATGGCTGAGTTTCAGAGGTTTTGCAGAGGATTTGCTTCTTTGTGTGAATCCTGAGACCTCTGTGTCTAGTGGAAGTGGCTTGAAGGAGCCGGGGATCACAGGTGAATTGACTTGAGGGAGCACCATGGTCAATGGTCATGGGAGACTGGCGGTGGGCTGCTCCTCTTATGAACTAAATGCGATGCCATTAACTCTTCATTGGGCTGTTTGGCTAACAGCTGTGGTTGTCAGCCCTTATTGTCTGAGTGAGGATGCACCATCCCCGGGGTGCTGTGGGTGTCCATAGCCTCAGCTGCCACGTTCAGGGGCAGCAGGACCAGGTACTGGCATTCAGTGCCCAGACACAAGGGCAGGAAGCTTGAAGGAAGAGTAAGAGGTGAGACCTCAATATCTCGAGGAATTTAAAAAAAGAAAAGGCTTGCTGAGGGTTGCCAGACAAGAGTCTGATGGATGGCAGTTCATGTTTTTCCCCCTCTTCTTCTCTTGCCCTCTGTCCTTCCTCACACTTTGCGGCAGCAGCATGAGCTGGAGAATCGGAGTGCAAAGAGGTTTCAGCAAGTAATGCCAAACGCTGATTAGAAGAGGTGCCGGGGTCAAGATAACACTTGGATTTGGTATGAGCAGTTTGTCCTCCCCTGCAGTAGTCACTATGAATATTTTGACTACAATAATTTCCTGTGGACTGATACCCACTGGTTTGATACAAACGGTAGCAACAGGCTTCGTCAGGAGCTGCCCTGAAGAGTTTTTGATTCATTTAATGCCACAATGAAGACTGAGTGAGCTATTATTTCAAAAGGCAAGCTGGATCCAGCACGTATTTGTATCAACACGCCGAAGATGACACAATTGGTGCCTCACCCAGCCCAGCGAGGTGGGTTTTTGCTAATGATTTATTTGGTCTCCATGTTTGGCTGGGAGACAAGCGATGTTCTTGTGATGTGCTATCTTTATGAGCAGTAGACTAAAAAATCCCCCTGTGAGGGGGTGTCACTGCTGTGCTCTGCTCACTTGGTTTCTATGCAGCTCTCTTCTGTGTAGGTTAAAGTATAAGAAGCTGCTGTGAGCACAAAGACCTTGGGCTTCCTGGGCTCCCACAGTGATTGGGACCACCCACCCATGAGATGCAGCTTAGAGCTCCCTACAACTCCTACTGCATCTTAGAGGTGATGAGAGCTGCTGGGAGACCTCCCTGGCAGGGTTGTGGTGATCCTGGTCAGTCAGGATGCAGCAGTCGGTTCCCCCCACATGTGGGGTTTTGCAGGTTCTGCGCCACAGCTCTCCCTCTATGCCCATGGGCACTAATGCACCTTCCCAGTTATGGGGTTTAGATTTTCACTCCTTTTTCTTTTAAGGGACATCTCTGATACTGTCAAAGTTGAAGCAACTGGAGCTTCCTTTGACACAGGAGTGAAGTTGACTCAGCTCTGCTGTGCCCAGTTTTATTTAAAGACCGTGACTACCACTCTTGAAATGTTACTTGCAGATGCTATATTATTACGTTATCTGCTTTTCCATCTGTTAAATGCCATGGTTCCAGCAGCAAAAATACCACTGCCTGACAGTAGCAGCTGTCGATGGTCTTATTTAGTCTTCTTCAGAAAGTAGTAAAACCTGATACCGCTAAAGATAAGCCAAGTTTTGTTACAATTAAACTTTCTTTGGATGTGATTTTAGGAATGTTACTATTTATAGCACCTCTGGATTTTTACTCCTGCATAGGAGGAAGGGTGTACACAGTTATAACTTCTGATACAATTATTTGCTTATTCCTGGTTTAAACAATGTTCTGTTATTGTTTATAACCCACGTACAAATACATAACTGTCTGTGTAAATCTGGCCTCAGTATTCTACACCTATGACAAGGCTGCCTTACACGGGATAAATAAGTATCACTTGGGTCAAACCCATCTCCCATCTTCTGTGTAATCCCAATGACTTCATGACAAATCAAAAGCCAAATTATAAGCACAGCTTGTGAAGCAGGAGATGCCCTCAACCAGGTCCTGTGTACCACTTAGAAGTGGAAATTACAATTCTGTAGTGAATAGTGCACTTAAATATGAGTGATAATTGGGACAACCAATTAAATGAAGCACTGTTTATATTAATTGAGTAGTTATTAAGATGTTGTGAAATCAGGTGTCACATTAATAAGTATCGCCTAATGGACTGTATTTCCCCATGAGGCCTCGCAGGCTTGGCCCAGCACAAGGAAACACCCGAAGAGGTTCCGTAATGCTGCAGCTCTGCGGTGCTGCTTGGACAAGCTGTGTGTCTGTGGGAGACTCGAGCACCTCATCCCTGCTCCTGGCTGCTCTCACACCTCTGTCCCCGTCGACTCAGCACCTGCTGCTCCTTCAACAAACAAAAAACTGCCGAAGGGTGCAGTACTTGCGAGCACAACCCAGCAGGGACAGGGGTGATGCTGTCAGGGTTGGGTCTGCCCCACACAGGAGCACAGAGGCGAGTGGTGCCCCACAGCAGCTCCCGCTCAAGACCAGGGATGTATAAATAATGTGTTGGAGAAATGCACATTTTAGGACTAAAACTGGAGGTGGGAGGAGGTTGTGCTGGGGCCTGAGCCCTTCCTGGAGGCAAGAACTGCAATCCTCTATCAGGTAAGGTGCATTTTGGGTGTGTGGCTGGTGGGTTTTTTTGTTTTTCCCTGACGGTGTTCGCATCCTTCGTGCTGCCATGAGGCAGCCGGCAGGAGCCGCTCTGGGGGGTGGCACTGCATGTTCCCTGCACAGTACACGGTGCTGCTGGGGCCTCTCCTCACCCGGGGCTTGCCGGGACAGCCCGGCCCTTTGGCAGCACCACAGTTCAGTGCCCCAGGCCCTGTGCCACCCTGAGGGCTCCCTCACCACCCCGAGGGCTGATCCTGCCCAGCCCCTCAAAGCCCCTCACCAGGAGCTGGGCAGGGGGTGACAGGGTGGCTTAGGGGGCGGGCAGGCAGAGGGGTGGGAAGATGAGGCTGTTGATAAGGCTCCAACCACCAAACCGGTCTGAAACCGTGTGATTTGGCACAGCACAGGGAGCTGTAGCTAACAACACAAAAGATGAATAATTGCAGGTCATGGCATTCATTCTCTCAATTTAAAAATTACTAAACCTTGGGTGAGGGCAGGTAGCTGCAGGTTTGGGCTGCCTCTGTCCTCCCAGCAATGGTGAACGCAGCACTGACGTCCGGCGGGTGGCCACCGTCCTCTTTCAGCAGCCCTTCACCCCAGAGCCTCGGGGCCTAGCTTGTCCTGTCCTGCTGCTGTGTTTCAGAGAGGATCGGTGTGCAACACAAATACCAAGGCTCCTCCTTCTCTTGCTGCTCGTTTCTCCACCCAAATTAGCAGAGGGGATGTAAAGCTGCTACATGGGGGTAAGTCACAGCCACTACATGTGCCTGCCTCAAGGAGCTGGTAAGGGAAGGGGCGGGAAGGGCGAATGTCAAACATCAGCTCAAAACAGAGATACCCAGCTCTCCGCTGGGATGCTGCCTGGAGCTGCTTCCCAGGCCACAGGGCAGAGCTTCAGAGGGTTTATGGGCTAATCCACCTGTCTAAATCAACTTTAGTTTTGTATTTGAAAATAACAAATATTGTTTAACTAAAATGAAATAGCTTATGGCTGGGAGGAGGGAGCTTTTTGTGTGAGTGAAGAGGTAAGTAAAAAGAGAAGGGCTGGTTTCCAATTAGAAAATTGTAACCTATATAGCAACATCTCCTATCAAGACTGTCCTATCTAATTTTACCTTCGCCCTCAGCGCTTGTGAGGTAACTTGTGTGCCTGCAAGTGACCGTGTCCTTGAAAAAGAAACAGTGGCTTCTCCAAGTCGCTGCAGAGGGCTCAGACTGAACCCCGGAACAGTGCCAGTATGTGTGGAAGTGTTGGCTTTGGGACTGCTGCTGCCTGTTCCGAGCTAAGGGTGTATGTGGCATTTTCTGTACCTTTTTATTTTATTAATTTCCTTCTCTCTCTTCTTCCTATGACATGTTTTTTGTTTCTTCTATAGGTTTTCTTTTTCCTTTTCTGATTTTTTTCCATCAGTCTTTGCTTTTTATGTTCTTATAATCGTATTTTAATGCAGCCCTCTCCCTCCTTGAACACGCATCTCCTTGCCTGCCTCAGACTGCATCACAACAAGGATATAAAATACTCCTGTTGGGCTGTTCCAAGCAGAGCAGAGAAATGCAAGTCTTGCTCTGAGTTACATTAACGGGACAACTGCACCGGCAGCATGAGGTGCAGGTATCTTACTTTGCCACATCTGAGACACTGGGTTGAACTTTCTGGACAAACTGGGAGGTGTCCATAGGACAGCAACACACCTGGCAGCTGCAGGAAATATGTGAGGAACGGCTGAAGGAACTGGGCAGGAGGAGGCTGGGCACTACACCTGTCTCATTAGGAAGGGTAAGCACCATTACTGAGTGTTCCAAAAAGAGAGGAGAAAAGTGTGTACGTGGGAGCCTCAGACACAGCTGGTATATCAGTTTAGGCACAATAATCTCAATCACAGTATCATTAAGGTTGGAAGAGACCTCTGAGATCATCAAGTCCAGATGTCCCCCTAACACCACCGTGTCCTGAACTGCCACATCCACAGGCTTCTTGAGCACCTCCAGTGGTGTGTTCTAGGGCTTTCCTGCGCTATTGCAGATACCCAGCTAGAGCTGTAAAGCCTTCACCCTTCTTTTTCTGCAGGAGGAATGCAGGCTGGCGGCTGCAGCACAAACTCTGACAACCACTAATCCTGAAATTCACTTCTGGTTCTGCTGCTGGTCCCGAGCAGTTATCTGCAGGTAATAAGGTTACAATTCCTGTCCTTCTTCAAAGGGTTAAAACCTAAACTCTCTTTCCTGAAGCAGGCTGAGGTCTCTGTAAGTGGGGCTAAAGATCTGCAAGTAATGTTACATTGCTGTTAAGAAGGCATGAAGGATAAACTGTCCTGGCTCACATGTAAATATTTGCAGTTACAAACAAGAGCAAGAGTAACTGGAGAAAAATGTGAAATGTTAATGATTTTATGTTGTCTTTTAAAGTTTCCTTTCCTAGGATGAAACACCTCTTAAATAATTCTATGGCAACCACAGCACAGCAAACGCCACGTCCCCCTTCAACTCAGTTACTCTGACCAGCACCAAAACACAGGCTGGTCACTGAGTCTCAGTGGCTGCAGGCATTTTAGCCAAAGCACAAGTCTCTAGGAGCTGGGTCCTGCTTCTTCCTTTGCTTAATTAAACCAGCAAAAAAAAGTCACGGAAATGAATGCCAGGCAGTTACAGCATGGAAGATATAGAAATAACCTGTTTTATTATTAAAAGATAGCTCTGAGCATCCAATGGAGCTCTAGGCTGCTCATCAATTAAAAATCACCTAAGGACCACAAAGCCAATTGTGTGCTACATGCTGCCATTTCAGCCAGAGAAATCATTGTAGAAAACAACTTAAAACAGATATTGAAAATAGCAGACATCTGTTGAATAGCCATCAGGCTTGGGTACATTAGGAAAGAAGATGTTTGCTTGTCTGTTTGCAGTTTTTTGACATGAAGAAGCAACACAGCTCTCAAGCCTGTCCTCTTCATGGCTGACCGCTGCTGGCGCAAGGCTGTGTTGGGAAATCTGCAGAGATTCACAGCTTCCAGTCAGAATCCAGCCGAAAAAGCGACGACAGAGTTGTTAAGGGGGGTCTTCCCAGAACCGAGACCAGGAGTGGTAAGCCCTCGAGTGGTGTGCTCTTTCACCAGGACCTTATAGATGAGATGGGATGAAGCCATGAGAAACATCCCAGTAGGAGAGGGTGCTAGTGCAGGAAACCTTCCTGCACCCTGGGAGAGCATGGGTGCTGTGGCTCTGGTGGCACTGAGCTGCCTCCTTGCTCTTCTCCACAGTCCTGGGGTGGTGGGTCTGGGTTTGACCACCAAGGGGAATGCAAGCGCTTTTGGAGATGAAAATGGGCAGAGGGTGAACATGACCTATGGGCCGCTGTCTCCAAGGCACAGATGTTTTTGGCAGTATATTCCCAAGTACTTTGTTCAGTTTAATGTTAAATAACTTACTCTGTGGCTTTTCCTGCTTCCTCTAGGAGGCTTGGTTCATTAGGTCTGTTGGCACAATTAGGGATTCGATAGAGCAGGCCACTTAAAAGAGATCAGTCCAAAGGGCATTTCACTGATAGTTAATGTGGCTTCTCTCTTACCTCATGGGAAAAGCTGCATGGGCAAAACATGAATGTCTGAGAACATGGTGTTTCATGGAGAAACTCCCTTCTGCCATGGAAGACATGGGTGTTCATGTGGTGCTGTGGTGGGAATGTTATCTGGCTTTAGACAACTAGTGCCTTTTTGATAATGTGGGAGATGATTGTGATCCACTTCTAGATTTCAATATGGAATAATATAAGGCAACATCTCTTGATGTTAGTGGGAAATGAGCCTATTTATGCTTGACAGAATTTTGGGAGTGGAAATCCAGAACATCCATATGCCGAACAGTGTTATGCCACCCTTTTGTAGTTAGTTCCTTATAATTCAATATGCTTAAAGTAAGGATGGGCTATGCTGTGTTTCTGGTACTTGTGCAAGCAGAAAATCCTGTTTGGAGTGTAAAGCTGCCAAACCCATCAATTGCTTGCTGCACACTCGGCACCATCGATCACTGCTGTGCTGCAGCAGCTGGGGAAGGTGCGAAGCTGTGCCAGAAGCATTTTGGCAAAGAGCAGTGCTGCCAGGGCCTGTGGCCGCAGTGTGGAGACGGGGTTTTACTGCAGTGGTGAAACCCCAGGCTCTGGGTGACCACCTTGCCCATGCCACGGACAAATGTCTCTGTGGAGATGTGGCTGAAGGGGATGCGTGGCTCCACCCCAGCTGCCACATTTACACCCTGACAGCTTAACCTAGACCTTGAAGGTTTCCACCTGGGTTCACATGCAGGACCATGATTTACAGCAGCTGTTTGGCTGCTGGGGAAGGGACAGGACAGACCCTTGCGGCAGCCACAGCTCCAAGAACCACAGCTACATCCAGCTGCTGTTCATTCCATAACCAGCATGTGTCTTCAGCTGGCTGTCCTGATCCTTGGATTGGTTGAACATCTACAAATCTTCTAGAGGCTTGAGTATTTTTCTCATACAAACTTTATTAAATTGAACAAATTCTTCCTTAGTCTGAGGGTGACCCATCACATCCTAAGTCTGTTCAAACTGCTGTCAGTCACTGCACCCCAGTGTATAAACTTGGCCAAATAACTGCACCCCACACTGTGTCTGCCAAGCACTTCATTAGAAAAAAAAACACAACCAACCAAAAAAACCCAAAAACCACAAAACCCCAAAAAACCAAAAAAACCCAGCAAACCATGTGAAGTTTCTAACTGCAAAGGCTTGTGCTAGAATTAAAATGCAAGTATTGGAATTTCCTAGTCAATAAGCATTCCTTAAAAACACTTCTTTTATGAAATCTCTAAAAAAAGAAATTGTGCAACAAAAAAAAATAGCCCCAGAGCGTATTGACAGGATATTTATTTCTCTGTTTCATTTAGCTAAGAGCACTGCAGTGGAGCCTGGTTCCTAAAAACGTGTGGGTTGCTATCAGCCGTGCTTGGCACAGGGACTGAACGTCACAGCCTTCTGACGACAGCGTGCACTGCTGCATCTCCTATTGCCATGGAAACGGCAATACTGAGCTCACTGAAAGCTGGGTAATGGGCTCTAAAGTCATCGCTCCTTATATTGAAATAATGTAGTAGTAATAATAATGTCAGAGCTTGTGGAACACAGTACTTGTTGGGTTTATTTTAGAACTGTGTTATGTTCATGTTTGTATTTTCATTAGCTGATTAAATATAACCAACCCATTTGTATTGCACTTACTGACCACAGCATTGCAGGGGTCAGATACTGCTCAGAGCCAGCAACAGGGAGACCATCACCAGGAAAATGGATTTCAGAAGGAGGGTTGTTTGCTTTGACTAACCAGGCATATGGACACAACTGACCATTTCTTTTACCATGCCTGTCCTGTTGCACAACCACTTTCCATTAGTCCAGAAGCGTTTGCTCGATCCATTGCCATTACGATCTATGATAAAGGACAATATAATTATGTCCCACATTAGCGTAATTTCATTTTGCTGTGTTCAGCAATCTCCAGCTTTCCCCCAGTTTCACAGCCTTCTTCATTGTATTGAAGCATTCTAGCACCATAGTAACATCTTACTAATCAAACAATACTCTCAAGGAAAATTATGCTGCGCAGATAAAATAGACTGAGAATTTAAACTGTAAAAAAAATTAAAGCTTTTATGTAAAAACTGTGGCTGTCCTCATGGGGTGAAATGCAGGGCTGCAAACAAAGAAAATAAGAGTTAGGAGCCATCTTCTCAGTCTGTGGTTTTGTGGAAAAACCTTCTATGCTTGCCAAGAGTTCTGTGAAAACAAAGTGCTTGTATGCCAGTCTTAACTTTGGGATATTTTAATAGCTTTCTCTTAAATTATTCACCTTTATTGAATCAGCAGAAGAGTAATGTTTTACTCTAATACCAGTTCTTGATAAACAGTATTGTGTACTAGAAACCATTGTGATTTTTTTTTATTACTGCAGCATATTAAGGTATGGTCTTGAAATGCTTTTAAACCTGAGCAGTGAGTGTATCAATACAATATAGCAAAATGAGACGTATGCTTTTATTTCCTGGAAAAATCTGGCCCTCTTAGAGGACCTGAAAACATCTTACACTGAAATAATGCTGAAATGAACAGTGTGTAGGTCCTCTGCTCCTTAATTTGTATACTCATGGCATGCTTATCTTTACTGTTTTGTGGGCAGATAAATGGGTTTTGAGGGTATTTACTCTCAACACATCCTTCCTTAATTCTCTGTCAAATTAAAGAGAAAATTCTGTAAATATTTTAATCCATTTTTCCAAAATCTGACTCATCTTCTCATGGTGCTTCATAGAATTGTTCAGAATTATTTCCAAGCCTATGCAGAGAGTTCCTGCTATATTTGTTTAAAAAGATGCCTAAACCTTGTCTATTAAACATAGGAGCTCTGTGGCAGAGATTGGGTTTGCACATGCAGAGGTGACGCTGGTAATGAAGAAAGTTCACGCTTCTGTAGTAAAAGTCATTAGGCATGCAGCCCAATTCGGATCTCAGTCTTCCTCCAGGCCATGCTTGTGAGACACAGGGTTATTTTAACTATATTGTTTTTTTCAAGTAGATTTATAGGAGGAGGATCGTATTGTTTTCCTTCAGTGGCTGCTTTTTTCATTCTTGGAAGCCAAGTAAAGGATCACTGCTGGTTAACCAATTTCTGCAGAATCTCTCGCACCCACTTTGGTATGGGTTCAGTCTGCACTCATTTTAGGGTCAGGATGGTGATTTAGAGAGCTGAGCTGCTGCAGAATGCCACGTACAGAAGAAGGTTGAAGTTCTCCAAGTCACTGTCAGATTAGCACAGTCCTTTTTTGGCACTATCTACAAGCACCAACCCAACCCGCAGTGCTCAGGAGATGGTCAAGAGCCAGGAGACACAGCCAGTACTAGGCGCAGGAAGGGTCTCACAAGACTCGTCTCCCTTTCCAGAAGGACCCAATACCTGCGCTGCCTTTGCCTTACATCAGCTCCCAGTTTCTGTCCGCATGAAATCAATTGTGGATCTCCCACTGACTTCAAAGCTGCAAAATTTTGGCATTTAGAGGATAATCACTGTGAAGAATAACAATGCAATATAAACACTTCTGTTATAAATGCAGAATGTTAATAATGCTCTTTTATAGCATTTATTTTAATCCCCAGGCACTGATGGAAAATAGGTCTCCAAATGACCTAAATAGTTTGGCACATTAAACTCTCAGCCTTTACAAATATTGGTAGTGTTACAAAGAATGCATTTTTAAGTAAGTGAGCAGTAAAAAGCAATTAGGCATGTAATTATTGTTTTAGAGATGTAATCCAATTCCCATCACAGTCAGTGGGACTTTACATTTACTTCATTGGGGACTGAGTTGAGACCTTACATATTTGAAGAGAAGGAGGGAAGAAGTAGTGGGGGGCAAACCAGTACAAAACCAGAATTGGAGATTTCATAAGTCCACATAAAATGCACACAACATTAGAGGTAGAAGACATCTTTTGTTAGGCAAAAAGCATCTACTAACCGATGTCCCTTCTGTCACCCAACAGCTGTATAAGTAAATTAAAGGATAGTAAACTTCTCTGAACTTCCCAAGGAAGTTCACTCAGTTTCTCTCAGTCAGATGTCATGACACGTAATTTTAATTAACTGTATTTCTGTATTGGGCAAGTAGCACAAGTGTTGTCAGGCAACATATAATTGTAACAGGCTAAACCCTATAGAACTTATATTTAACTCATATTTAGGCCAGACATGAATGCTATCAAAACAGGCAGACAGAAAGCTTTGATATATATTTTATGATGTTACTTTGATTGAAAGTAAAACCCACATTTAGTTTTTAATGTGGAAAATGGAAAGATAAACTACACGAAGCGTTCTCAATTACTTTTGAGATTCATGTGTATTGGTATCTTCACTGCAGAGATCTGAATCCAGGATTATAAGGATTTAGTTTTCTCCTTGGTTGATGTGCAAATATATGACTGTGAAGTTGTACAACTCAAAACCAAGTGCCCTGGATGAATCTTTAAGCTTTTAAGCTGTCAGAAGTATATCTGAGGGTAAAAAAATATTATGCTTGTAACAAGATTTTTTGTGTAATTTTATTGCATTTTCCCCCTGATGTATCACAGTATCTCATTTTTACATTTATGGCATTTTTTTTTCTGCAAAAATGAGACTGCAGCGGAAACTTTTGTCATCAAATCAGGGTTAGGTTCATTGCTGGAGCTGAAATCTAAATGCAATAGCAGAAGATGAATGCAAATGAGTTACTCAGCGGCTTGGTGGGGTAAACACCCCTTTTCTTTCCAGTGCAGAGAGGTGATGAGCATTTGGGTGAGCAGCCTGGCATGAAGCTCTCCATCCACAATTTAAAGGTGAGGCTCTAAAAGCAGATATGACAAATCATATTCTCCTCTTAACACCTACATTCAGTCTAGGAAGAAATGGTATAAAGCTCCACTATGACACAATATTTTCATAATATAAATGATGGCTGGTAAGGAGACATGATGCAACCCACTTCAGCGCGTCATGGCAAAAATAGGTTTCCAAGTATTTATAGCAACCAAAGTATTACTTCTGGTGATTTATAAAGCCACGCACAGATCTTCCTGTAGACAGTCAGAAGCACCAAACAGAGCATAGGTGCAACGATAAATTACAGTTTGTTTGACCTCACTCGTCACAGGAACAGGGCCTTTAGATCAAAAGTATTTGCACCAAGGCTGACTCTACCCTCTGTACAATTACTTGCCAACTGCAATAGGGCCTCAGAGAATTAACTTTTTAATTATTGGACTTTAGAAGATGTATTTTACTCTTGCCATTGAGGTGCAAATATGCCCCATTTTCAAGGACAAATATTATTTGTCACCACTCAAAAAAAATAACTCAAAGACAGATTGAGGTGCCCAAGCAGGACAGAGGATCCCGGTGAAACCCTGAGGAAGGGAGTACTTTGAATTTTGCTGACTGACCACTGGATGCCACTATTGTTCCACTAAAAGAAAGTGTAGCATTGGCATCTTCTGACTGGCTTGCTACCCCTGAAGAGAGGAGTTCAAATAGCACTGGAATGCACAATTTTCTGCAGAAAATAAGTGGTTAGATTTGAAATTATTAATGGCTTTTACTGTGCTTAGACACTTCATTTAAATCCTTGCTCAGAGCCCTTTCTCCCCAGCAATCACAGAACCAGCCTCTCACTTCAGAGGCCTCGGCAGTATACCCCCATATTTTGACCCAAGAAAGGAGATTTCAAATCCACGTTCTGGTCATGCAGAATACGGTGTTATTAGAGGAAGAGATGAACTGGCCCCCAGCAAATCGAGGACCCAAGCTGGGAGCCCAGTGGGGCAGAATGCTGGTGGTCTCCAAGCGACAGGCCCTGCCCCAGAGCTCACAGCCTCTCTCAGTGGTAAGGCTAGAGCTGCATGTCAGACAGATTTTAAGACTGGAAGAAAACAATGTTGGAAAAAAATGCAGAATTTTCTCTAAATGAGCACTTTTGCGTTAACTTGCTTTTAAAAGCTTTTTACTGTTTTTTTTTTAACACTTTAAGATGTATATATGTATTTGAAACCAGACCAATTCTGCCCCCGTCTGCAGAATCGTGGGACATGGATTGCTGTATTTCTCACCATCCGCAGGTCTGAGTGTGCAGCTTCTCAAGACCTGTGATCTATCCAAGCCCACAGGAACACACTGTGCCTCTCAGTGTGGTGCGGTGCTGAGGTGTCCCCAGGGCTGCCCCGTGGCTCTGCAGCCTTCCCCCCCCAAAAAGGAAGGGCTTTCCTTTCGCCTCTGGAATAAGCCAGAGGGTGTAGTGCTGCCCCAAAGCTTCCACACGCTCACATTCCATGGCACCAAATCTGTGTAAGTATTATTTCACGCTGGTGCTGTCTGTGATTAAATTCCCACTCGGAGCTGGCACTGAGCCTTGCTCTGGCAATAAAAACCATGAGCAACGACGCTGCTTGCGAGCCCCTCTGCTCCCAGCCTTCTTCAGGCGTTCTCCTGTGCGAGCTCTCTACGCACCAACGCCGTTTACCCCTTGCTGTCTGTGCTGTGCAGCCTTACTGGGTTTTTTTCCTTTCCAGGAGATAACTCTCCTAATGCTGTTGTCGGGAAGGAACAGATGTTCCCCTCTTAGCTGCCCTAGTTGATATTCCAAAGGCAGTCAGCTCCAGCCAAGAGGTGGAGATGACAACTGAAGGTAATAATGTCTTAAATCTTCTGATACAAGATTTTGTGCTGAAACAGATAATTATGTTACATACTGGCTCTAGCACTAACAAGAAGTAATTCCCTTTCCTATAGATAGTATAAAAGGGAAACATAGGTGCTTTTTTTCTTACGAAACACTCTCACACTCCTTCTCCTATTGCCAATTTTACATGCACACAGAATACTGGATGTTTAAAATTAAAATCAAGATTGCTTTATCCTAGCTGAGAGATTCCTAACCTCATTTTGTAACTGCCTTTCAAAATCCAGCAAGTCTACTTTAGTCGCCAGGGAAAGGTGACTGTCATCCATGTAGATATGGAGACAAAAATGACAGTATAATTTATGACTGAACCTAAAACAAATATCTTTCTTTTTTTCTGCAAATCTCAGCATTTGCATTGGTTTCAGTATGACAACAAACCTTCTCCACCATGCTTCCTGACACTATTTATTTGAAAAAGGCCTTTCAGTTTTCTGTCCGTTTGTTATTTGTTATTTGTTTATTTTTTTACTGTGGATTCCTGTTGTGTTCCTTTCCCCAGCTGTTTAAAAAGATTTCTTTGCCTTCATTTAACTTCTTGTAAATCCAAGTGTGCAGAGTGGAATACCAGATTTCCTTTAAGAGGGACTTGATTTAAAAAAAACCTAAATGTCCTAGTAGTGCATGTCACAGCCTAAATAGTGACAGAAGAGGTGCGTAGCACGGCTGTTACCATGCCCACAGCACACAACATCAGACATTGTTTCTACAGACATTAAAGAAACAACCTAATCTTACAGGGTGGGATGTTCAGTTCTTTGCTGGTATGCAACCTCTGATAACAATTTTACAAAAATTATTTCACTTAAAGACATTTTTAAAGATCCATTTGTTGGCCTCAATCTGTTTGTAAAGCAGCTCACTTTATTTCTTCAAATAACAGAAAACCTTTCTTACACTGCTACCCTAGAGACCAGTAAGAACAAGTTACTCATCATTGTCTTCCCAGTTCTGGACAGTGAGTTATTGTGCTAGCTGTATTTGTGATGTTTTATCTGCGTGGGTAGCAGTGAATGAGAAGTTTCCTTGTGCAGGTTTTGGATTAAGAACTAAGGAGAAAACAACTCACAACACCAGAATTTTCTCATTATCTTGTAACATTTAGATTTTAAAATATTTTCCTCCTTTTTTTTTTTTGTCTTTGCTTTCCCGTTGCAGACACAGGAGCTGTGCCAGCTACCTGCAGAGACAGCGTGTCTTGGCAGTGCTGAGAGATGCTGCTCGCTTCCATATCTTTGCCCCTAAAATTTATTTTAAGCAGTAAGTATTTGATTTTATTTTTAGGATATTAACTTGAATATTGCATTTTTGCAAAACAGTTTCAGCTGGTGATCTGTCTTGACAGTTCCTTTTTTAAATTTTTCTAACAGGTAACTGTACTAATGCACTTGAAGTTTAAGTTGTATGCAGGCACTCATGCATCAGCACTTGCCAGGCTGCGCGGTGATCCAGAATCACACGCACAATTTTTTCATTTTGCTTTTGCTGAGCCCATCCTGAAATGAAAAAGAAAGGATTTTGATGTAAGCAGTAAACTCGCCCTGCCACACACTGCACTCCAGTGGTGTGACATGAAGCACCTCTTGGGAGAGGCATCATTTGAAACCAGCTGCAGCTGAGGATGCTTACAAACAGCAGTATCAGCTGTGTTGACTGAAGATAACTGTGGCTTAATTGCTCTGCAAGCCAGTCACAGACAGAACAGGATTTAAAACATTACCTTATGTTGCTCTTCTGATGCTTAATGTCACTTTACACTGAAAGGACTGTATTGTGGTAAGATATGATGCTAGAAATTTTAATTTCCTAACTATTTCATTGTATGGTTGATAGTGGCACTGGGCGAAAGCTTTAATTCTTCTCTTCTGACACATGTGTAATTCTTTTTACAGTCACAGTAAATTTCTCATGGAAGGAGAAGATTTGTAAATGAATGCAGCATCACTCCTGGTAGCTCCTAGGCCCATGCTGCTTCAAAGGAATGGTAAAGACATGTGAGTCTATCAAGGGCATATTTCTATTGAAATTTAATTTTAAAAAGTCTGTGAGTCCTAATGATCTGAAATTGGATCTAAGAAAATAAATTACAGTCCTCGGTTGAGGAATGGACTTCCCTGAAAACACACAATTGTTTGGTGCCTCAGTTCCCAAACTCGGTTAAAATTATAGCACCACTTCTGCTCCTTTTTACCTGATAACTCTTCACAGTTTGGGGCCCTGTGTGCTATTTTGGGGTGCTGAACAATAACACAGACATGTTTATTAGCTGATGATAAAAAAGTCTTGTTTTCATTACTGGGGAGAGGTCAGATAAGCCAGGGACTGTTTCTGGGACATCACATTAACACTTTATTTATTGCTTTACCCTGAAATGCTATTTTGCTACTTGTCACAAGCTGTGGGAGCTTCTCTTCATTTCCCTGATGCTACTCTTTGCTTTTTCTCCTTTTCAAACACATTACAGCAATTTCAAACACTTCTGAGCGCCTCAGTGTCCAGTAATAACATTTGTTCAACTATCTCAGCAGCTCTCCAAATGAAGACCAGTTAAATGCACGAATTTCAGTGACGTTTAGCCCTGCCTATAGTGATTCTTCACAAGTATGAGATGTTGAACAAATGTTTGTGAAGCTTCTGCAGATGGAGATTGAAGCAGACATCATCTTTGTGGCCCTGCTGGACTCTTTCAAGCAGTTCCTGTCCTTCTGGAGCTGAGGGCCCAGCACTGGACACAAGATTGCAGATGCGTTCTGACCAGGGCAGAGCAGAGGTGCAGGAGAACCTCTCTGCCCTACAACCACCCCTTCTCATCCAGCCCAGGATGCTGTTGGCCTTCTTGGCTCAAGGGCACATTGCTGGCTCATGGGCATCCTACTGTCCACCAACACCCCCAGGTCCTTTCCAGCCACTCATCCCCAGGCCTGTAGCGCTGCATGGGGTCATTGTGACCCAAGTGCAGGACCCAGCACTTGGCCTTGTTGAAGCTCATACAATTGGCCTCAGCCCATGGATTCAGCCTATCCAGGTTCCTCTACATTGCCACTAAAATTAGGAAGCCCCATTCCTCTCCCAATTCTTTATTTTCCTTCTCCTCTCCTGGATTATCTTGTATTGGCTTTAGCATAAGTGGAACCCTCTGTGAGCTACTGGAATACTAGTGCAGGAAAAAATAAAATAAAATAAATAATTAGAATTAGTGAGCTGTACTGACCAGGGCCAGTGCAGGCATGACAGTCTAGCCAAGTCTGGGGAGTGAAACAGTGCTAGAACGTGACTTAGTTGGCACCTTGTCACTCACCCTGAGGCACTCTTGTTCAGAAGTTTTGCCTGCAGTTTCTTTGCTGCAGAGTCAGCATCCTTCTTCTGTTGAAACACCGTGAATCCCTGATGCTTAGTCTGCTTTCTGTGACACTGCTTCAGCCGAAAGACTTGGGTGGGGGATGCTCTGACCAGGCAGCTACACCACCTCATCCCAGGGATGGCGTGATGAATGCTGGTGTGCTTGGTCAGCCCCTGGCGAAGGACTGGCATCTTTTTCTCTACTTTTTGTAACCTAACAGGGATTAGCCTGAAATCTCACAGTCCAAGTGCAAGAGCAGAGGCAACTTTCAGGCAAAATTTGAACATCTTTTGGATACTGGGCCAAGTGACTTTCATGTAGTAGGACAGGGGGAGAGAGGAGGGACAAGATCGGACAGGTGGGCTTAGGTATGTAAAGTCTGCCTAAATCCTGCTGTAGATCTCTGCATCTCTGGAGCCTGTGCAGTATCTCTAGAGACAGAGGTATCTGTTAAGCTCACTGCATGACTGGAGCTTCTCATGTGGAGCTGGACCCAAGAACAGACCTTAAAGTGCTTACCAGTGCACAGCGCAACCCGCAGACTGGTTCATGAGGCTATTTTCATGCATCTCCACAAAGAGATGCGAGAGCCCTGTGAGACGCAGCTCTGACATCAGGAGACAGTGAAGGAGTCACAGGCTGCCACCAGCCTATTGCATAACAGGCTCAGACGTTTTAATGAGCTGGTGTTAGCCCATGGTTCGTCAGCCCTGCTGATCCGTAATGAAGCAGGACACTGCTATAGAAACCACTGCAGCAAACAGCATTTCTGAATGTACTTAAGAAGAAGAGTTTGAAATGAAATGCAAGCAAACTGTGGATCAGTCCATCTCTTTCTGAATTGTAGCAGCCTGCTTGCCTTCCTGTCTGTGTTACTGTTTAATCCAGCTTGAATTTAAGTTTTCAGAGGTATTCTGTATTTCTTATTTCCCAAAGCATCCAGTTTCCTCTGGTTCTTTAATAGTTGTTCCATCATAATTCTTAATCCTACTTTTTAGCAGAGGATTACAGAGAAGAAAGGATAAATATATCTTCAAAATTTGTGTAATCATTTATTCTATAAACTATGTTTATAAAAGAAATGGGACTAAACTGAGGTTTAGGAATAATGGTCTACATCACAGAGACGAATGGCTATGAAATAACAAAAGGTTTTCTTCTAAACTGCTGAATTACAAAGCAAAATAAAGTGAGTCTCCAGACAATTCTAGCAGTTAGATTCACGCAAACCCAGGTAAAGAAGGAAAAAAACTGTTTAAGGAGCTGTACTCTTACAATCTGGGCTAGTGTCAAAGACCTGACATCCATTACGGGATATTTGTTTGTTTGTGTTCAGATATTGATGATGTTACTGAGGAGTGCACAAGAAATACTTGATGTCCTCTACTGTATCCCCTAGGAACCAAAGCCTCCAATGACACCACCCTTTCCCTATGCTAGAAATCCTACCTATATGCCTCCTTGCTGTGAGCCACTTTACAAAGGTTTTAATTCTCACTGTGGTTTGTGCAGACTATGTTATACCAAACTGGTGCATCAAAGAATGGTGTTGAGCCACAGTTTTTTATAAGGTAAAATTTCCTCTGCCTCTCTTGCCTGAAAGCATCCCACAAAGACTTCTCCTTTTCTGACCAGCCCTTTAAAAAAAACAGCACCCCAAACCATGAACAAAACCCAACCCATGATGCACAGCACAGTGCCTGGGGAGTTCTCTTTTGAATAGCATCAACTTCAGGAACAGCTGCGAAGACCAGACGGACAAAGGGAATTCAGCACCACACACCCCATGTATTCTCTTCAAGAGCTTTGGGAGATTAATCCTTCTCATGAACAAAGTCTGTTGCCCCACATGCCATTACCGATAACAAATTATATTGTGTGTGAGTCTGCTTTTCCTGAGAGGGCACCTGCGGCAAAGCTACAGTATAAAGGTCCAAAGTCTCAGCAATTAACTTGAGTTGCAAAACAAAACATTGCTGCTGCCTGCAAGGAATGGTTTCCTATGACCTAAATGACTCTAAAAATAAGGTATTGATATTAAAAATACTTGTTACTGTTACTACAAGTACTGAAAGCCAAAACAATAATCAGTAGTTCTGCAAGCTGTGGGAAGGTGCTTCCTCACAGCAAGAACCGATCAGTTTATGAGCCATATCTAATTCTTTTTGATCTGCCCGGAGAAGTAATTATGGCCTGCCCACAAAAAAGGGAAATAGCCTTACTTCCAGTTTTGATATCAGGAATATATTTCATTGCTGGGAGTTAAATTTTGGGGAGAATTTTGAAAGGCTGATTTTGACCTTAATCAGCATTTTTCCATTCTCAGGCTGACCTTTAAAAATACCAGAAATGTTGAATGAAAAAGACTCTAGAAACGGAGCAAGCAGTGTGGAAGAGATGTAAAGAGGTTGGTCACAGCTATGTTTGTGTCAGGAAAATCTACAAGACTTACTTTCTTCTGTAATTCCATCCCTTGCTTCATGCCACAGAGCATCGCTCTCTCCGCTTGGTGACCCTACCACTGGAAATGCTAATGTGCGGTGTGGCCTATATCCTGCATTACTACCTTCCTACATTGAAAAGATAGAAAAATAAAAAGACTGGTTAATTTGTGTGAATTATAACTACATAATCTACTAAAAATAAATCTTTTATGTCCTAATTGCTGCTGTTTCTCTGTGATGGTAGCTTTCTAGTCAGACATCCTGCCTACTGCATTTTAAGCCTCTTTTCTCTCAGTAATCAATTTGTTATTTCTTGACCTGGACTATAACACTCTACCTTTTGACAAGTTGATAAAAATAATCCTCAATCTCTTCACTTTTCTTGTGTTTAGACAGTTATGACTATTTCCACTGAATTTTCCAACAGGATACTCTTATCAAAGCTAAATATAAAGAGAATAGTGGACCAATAGAAGTAAGTTTATAGAGAATGGAGCTGAATATTCTTTAGAGACTCATTAGTCACTAGAAATTAAAACATTTGCTGTGTTAAAAATGTAATTTTACTCAGCTTAAGCTGTTCTGGTCACCTTATCTTTAAAAACAAAACCAGAATAAGCTTGATAATATTGAAAATTATTTTTAATCAATCTGGAAATATGTCCAGACATATTGAGGATAAGAGGGTCATTAGGAGCAGTCAGCATGGTTTCACCAAGGGGAAGTCATGTTTGACCAACTTGGTAGCCTTTTATGAGGATGTAACCAGGTGGATAGATGATGGTAGGACAGTGGATGTGGTCTATCTTGATTTCAGTAAAGCATTTGACACCGTCTCCCATAGCATCCTCGCAGCTAAACTGAGGAAGTTTGGTCTGGATGATTGGGTAGTGAGGTGGATTGTGAACTGCTTGAAGGAAAAGAAGTCAGAGAGTTGTGATCAATGCGACAGAGTCCAGTTGGAGGCCTGTATCTAGTGGGGTCCCCCAGGGGTCGGTACTGGGACCAGTACTATTCAGTGTGTTCAACGGCCTGGACGAGGGAACAGAGTGCGCTGTCGGCAAGTTTGCTGATGACACAAAACTGGGAGGAGTGGCTGACATTGCAGAAGGCTGAGCTGCCATTCAGACCTGGCAAGACTGGAGAGTTGGGCAGAAAAAATTTAATGAAATTCAATGAGGGCAAGTATAGGGTCTGCATCTGGGGAAGAACAATCCCATGTACCAATATAGGTTGGGGACTGACCTGTTGGGCAGTAGCACAGCAGAAAAGGACCTGGGCGTGTTGGTGGACAACAGGATGACCATGAGCCAGCAATGTGCCCTTGAGCCAAGAAGGCCAATGCCATCCTGGGGTGGATGAGAAGGGGTGGTTGTAGGTCAGAGAGGTTCTCCTTCACCTCTACTCTGCCCTGCTCACACCACAGCTGCAATCTTGTGTCCAGTGCTGGGGCCTCAGTTCAAGGAGGACAGGAACTGCTTGAAAGAGTCCAGCAGGGCCACAGAGATGCTGGAGGGAGTGGAGCATCTCCTGCTGAGGAGCGGCTGAGGGAGCTGGGGCTCTTGAGCTTGGAGCAGAGGAGACTGAGGGGTGCCCTCATTCATGGGGATCCATTGGGAAAGGGCGAGTGTCAGGAGGAAGGAGCCAGGCTCTGCTCTGGAATGTCCAATGCCAGGATAAGGGGCAATAGGAACAAGCTGGAGCATAGGAGGTTCAAGCTGAACATGAGGACAAGCTTTGTCAGTGTGAGGGTGACAGAGCACTGAACAGGCTGCCCAGAGAGGTTGTGGAGTCTCCTTCTCTGAAGACATTCAAAACTCGCCTGGACGCGTTCCAGCGGAACCTAGTCTAGGTGATCCTGCTCTGGCAGGGGTTGGACTGGATGATCTTTCGAGGTCCTTTCCAACTCCTAACATTCTGTGATTGTTACGCTTTTGTGAAATGGCCTGCGAAGAGAAAGGAAAAAGCAGCAATACCTAGTCAAACGTAAGGACTAAAATTTATTGATAGTTTTTTTCAAAACTTGTGACCACTCTGTCCCCTGTGAAAGGTGATGATGTTCAGGGTCAACCATTAGGTAAGGAGACATAACTTCATTTACTGGCAGTTCTTGGGAAGGCCCAGGCACCACAGGGACTTTGC
>NW_010158852.1:0-476 GCF_000695765.1 Mesitornis unicolor | reverse complement strand
GTACAGACCCGGCAATGATTACCCTCCAGGCACAGGCCCAGGGGCCCTGCGGGCCCATGAAGTCATGACAACTACTCGTGCAGCTAAAGAAGTCATTCGCACAGCCTCTAGAGTTGTCGTCAAGCCATCGCCATGGTCCACAATAAAGCAAAAAGAAAGTGAGAGCTTTACACAATTTGGGGATCGCCTCCAGGCAGCGGTCGACTCTTCGACCCTGCCTGTGGAGGCGAAAGGTCCGGTTGTTGCAGATTGCTTACGTCAGCAGTGTAATTCGGCAACCAAAGAAATCCTACGATCATTACCGGTAGGGTCAAGCATCGCGGACATGATTAAGCATGTCGCAAGGGAGGAGCACGTAGCCCCAATTCAGATGGCTGTTCGTACCGTGATAGCTAACGTGATGGCACGTTTTAAATGTGGCCAACCGGGCCACATCGCGGCGAATTGCCCTTTGCCACGTCCAGATCGACCCAGGG
>NW_010158851.1:39303-78770 GCF_000695765.1 Mesitornis unicolor | reverse complement strand
TCTGTGATTCTGTGATTCTGTGATTCTGCTGCAAAAAAGCACAGAACTGATATAATCCAGACAGTTTTGTTTTATGATGAGAGATTAAAATATAGGTATGAATGCATAAAAGTATCAGGAAAATAAATGTCTGATCTGACTTTAAATATAAATGAACATGGAAAGCATGTTATGCTGAATAATGATCCTGCAAAACAAAACTTGCTCTGTTCCCCAGTACCAGCTATCACAGGGCATTGATTATCTATCATGTCTAGTTTGTGTGATAACATGAGAATTTAAATTGTAGCCTCGCCCAAAACAAACACAGATGTGTTTTCTCTAGGTGTTAATCTCCCAAAGGTCCATACTCTTGTAATGTAAACAGACCTCTGAGCCCCAGCCGGGTTAGCTCTCTATCAAATAAGCTGTATTAATATCCTAGGTCAAAACTTCCTTTAGGCAGCCTGAGGGCAGCAGCCGTCCAAATGTGTGTGCACTGACACCTTTCCAGGATTGAGCCTTTCAGAGCTGGACCTTTGATTTATAACTTGTATGTTTTCTATTTGTAAAAAATATAGTGTTTATTCGACACACAAGGCTTCTGATAACTCTGCTGTTGCTAAATCTCATCCTGCTTCTGCAGGAAATGCTTACTTTGCCCCAAAGAGAAAGCCAAGGAGGAAATGAAGTAGACAGTTGCAAAGAAACCAAATGGCACTCTTTAAAACACTACTCTGGGAAAAGGGCTCTTGAACTGTGGGGGCTTGGAAAGATCTCTGCCCTTTCAAAGGAAAAGAGAGCTGGAGTTTGTCCTGATATTGTTTCTGTGGGCTTCTATGGTAAGCAAGGGGAACAAGCTTTGCTGCGCCTCTGTCCTCAGCTGGTCACTTTCTCCAGATGCTTGAGACACATTCTCATTTCAGCTCCCACTGTTTGCATCCTCTCCTTAGAGAGCTCAACCTGGCAGTGGTGAACTTAATACACCACAGGTGTGAAGCTGTCCCTTTTTCCTCTTGATTCACCACCATATAGCTTTTGGCTCTTAAATTGGAGTATGTCATTCCTGAATCAGTAGCCTAGGGTGATCTGCTTCAGGCACCCTCCAACTCTTTCAGGAAGGCTCCTTCTGTAACTGACATGCTGGCTGCAGGAATTAGTTTGGGTACTGTTGAAGCCTGGTTTTGGATGGTAATACTGTAACTGTGTTCTTGTGCCCTTGCCAGGCTCTGCTTTTTGCCTTGTTTTTGCTACAATTGGCCTCTGAAGACAGAAAGGCAGAGGGCAGTCTTCATCTTCTCTGCACAAGGCTTGGGAGCTCCCGCTGCTCTACCCTAGCTGTTAATACATGGCAGACATCCACAGAAAACAATAGCTACACAAGAGATGGCTGCGTCCCATGGGTGGCCTTTCAGGAGCAGGGAGATTTTGAAAGAAAAATGCTGCTGTGCCCAACTTCCCTTGTGTACATGCTGCTACCAGAAGCTTCCCTTATGATTCCCTTTTCTTCAGAGCCAAAGCCAAATCCTGCTGCAGTCCATAACCAGAGAAGCATCCTGCTGACTTCTACAAGAGACTTGTCTGAGGGTGGCATGAAATGGCTCCTAAACAGCAAATAATTTTTGCTCCCTTCTCGTGAATACTGTGCGCTCCTCTGCTAATCTAGAATACGCCCCTTCTGCCTGATCTGGCTGGGGCTGGTTAACCCTTTGTGATTTACTAGTCCTGGTGATGGGTCTTCTGTCTGCGGCTATAGTGGAAAGATGCCGTGGGTGGATTGCCCTGAGGCTCAGTGCCAGAGTTCAGGGGGACTTGGCCTCTGCTACAAGGTGTTACCATGGCTGGATGTCGCCACCAGCTCCAGCTGCCAGAGCCAGTGCTGAGCACATCTTCGCATTGCCCATGTACTCTCAGGCAAAACCCAGGAGTACATTACTTCAAAGCAATCTGGATTAAGCCCCAGATGGGTCTCCTGGCGAGGAAGTAGCTCCCATGTCCTTGTGGGGAGGACGAGTGGGCTGCCCTCTGCCTACCATTCCCTGAGGACAGGGCGCAGCATTGCTTGCAAAGGGAATTCAGGGACCAATTTAAACTCGACACCTGGACTGAACTGTTGCATCTACCTGTTTGCTGTAGTATATAATTATATCTTTGAATTGCAAAAGTGCTGTGTTGGGGACTTTCTCTATTTATCCTATAAATTCTGAGTTATTTTATTAGGTCTTTGTTCTTAATACATATTACGTGCAAGCCCTGAAGAAAATGTCCAAGTCCTACATAAACATAATTTATATGAGTTTTAAGGAAAATCATTGAAATATTTGACCCGAAAAAGAGCTTACACTTATTTTTTACAGGTATTTTTGGATCTGCTCGTCTGACTCTGAAGTATAAGGAATGTCAGCTCTGGTCTCCTGACAGTTTTGGTGAGGGATACTGGGTGCTTGGACAGCCCATTACTGTCTATTATGTTGCAGCTTTCTGGAATAATGTATTAAATTTTCAGAATAGGCTTTCTTCCCTCACAGTGTTGATTAGCACTTGGATGGATATTTACCAAAGTAACATATCTTAAACAATTTAACAAAATGGAAACAAGCAAAAAACTTCAAAACAAAATGCTTTCACTTTTCCAAAAAGATCGGTGGTTATTGTCCTGGTGTGAGCAACTTTGCCTGTTTGGTCAAAGTAATCAGTGCTTTTTCCTTGGCACCTTTTCTAAACACCCCCCAAAACTTTCAGCTTTCTGGTTACACAAATGCACAAAAAATAAAAGTAAGAACATTAAAAGGCATGAGCCTCATGTACTTTCAGTTGTACATCACTCCTAATGAAAGTCACATCAGGGAAGTCTCAGTGAGTTCATCCTGGCTTGCTGAAACTAAACAAAGACTGATACCTATTTATAATCCTGAGACTTCTGCCAGTACTATATTTTATCACTATGGTTGCAAAAACAAATAGCCACTAAGGAAGTATTTTTCACAAAAATGAATGAGCTCACAGGATTCCATGGAAAGACTTGCTGCTTGTGGTAGGGTAGCAGGGAAACATGAAACAAGTGTGGCAAAGTAGTTAAAAGCAATAATAGACTTTATTTAGATTATGGTACTGATATTTACCATCCCCTTTCATTTCATCGGCTTGGTTTGCAGTAATCTTCTTACACTTATATAGGCTATTTTTTCTACTGTAGTTTCAACAGGGACGGAAAGTGGGATATTTGAAATAATTCTGTTTATTTTTAATTAGAAAGCAAGTAACTTAATTGCTTGTTCTTTTCTTGACTTTTAATAAATACAACAGAGTGCTTACCAAAGTGTTCTTGAAGTAACATAAACCACATGTACTATCCCACACAGAGAGGACATCAAAATAAAATTTCTGAATGGCTTTATGTAGCTGAGTTTATTGTGGCTAAATGCAACCAGCCTTGTTTTCTACTGCCCTGTTGTGTTCAGAGCTTACCAGTTAGCTGCATTATATGGTCCCTAGGAGAGAATGGCTGAAATGCCATAATCATGGTACAAGGCTACAGGTGAGAGTAAACCAGAAATCCATCCTCAAACTCTGCCTAATTAAAAAAAAAGCCTATTTCAGGCAATATGCTGTGTGTAACAGGACTGACAAATATAATAGCAAGATTCAGACCTGATGCCCAAGCATTTCAGTGTTGTTCATGTACCATCACTTACTATTGAGCTCTTCCAGATTCTGTTTGTCCTTGTTTGGTCTCTCAGTGGAATGTGCCATACAGGGCATTTCTGGTAAATAAGTTCCTCTTCTAGTATATGTGCATCCTATCTCTGGAGCAGAGAATGTGCTCAGTGTTCCTTGGTGATGGCAGCTGTTCTGGGAAGACTTCTGTAAGCTGTTGGAAAAGTGAGAGTCTTTGCCAGGGTATTCAGGGTATGAGAACTACTCTCCTCATCTCCAGGTGTCAAAGGCCTGAAGGTGTGGTGTTCAAATCCTGTTTGTCACACCTGCAGGGACTCCTCTAGATGAAATTTTCTTCGTGCTTGTCATCACCTAAAAAAGATGTGATTTATTTGTAGCGAGGGAAAAGTTTTCAAGACCAATTGCATCATGAAATCCCCTTTTTTTGGTGATGCGGCTCTTTGTCACTTGCAGAGGTGAATAGCTTGTTTAGGTCTGGCATCTTCCATAACCCCACATTAGTACTTGCCTGTCATATCAGGTGTGTAAAACCAGTCTGCCTGTTATACAGTGAGCTGTGATTGAATTCTTTATTTATGACTTCTGCCCCACATTGCATTAATTAGAATGCAAATTAAAGGTTTCCTGGAAAGCTGCTGTTTACTTCTGCCATACTTTACATGTTTCATTAGTCTTAGGACCCTGACACAGTCAACTTATGTAAATTTAACAAGTTATCAGTCAGCAGAGCAGTTGTAATTGTACATATGCATGCATGTATGCTTCCTGGGCTGCAACGTGATGCAGCTGTAGTTTTGCCTCCAGTGAAAGGCATTTAGGCTATGTTATCATGTCTTGTATTAGCTACTGGGGCTCAGCTAATTAGAGGTAACAAACAGCATAGCTTGGTCCTGCATCTGAGCCTCTGATTTGCACCAAAATTTCTGAATCTGACTTTACAAGGTGTTTTTGACTGGGAAACACAGTTTTCACTAGAGAGTAGGATTTTGGCCAGCACTTTTGATATATGACTAGTCCATGTCCCTGACTATCGGGACATTAAGGTGGATTGTGACTGATTAGACGACAAATTATATGAAGTTTTTTTGTTGTTTTGTTTTTAACCACACAGTTTAGCATGGTCTACATTTTGACATATGTCCCTGGTAACCAGCCTTTACTAGCTTACCCTTACTTGAGGAAACTAGCAGTGTTCAGTGCCTCTCTAGATCCTTTCTAGATCCTCTAGATGCCATCACATCTGCTGAGGTTTGGCAGCGTGGCCGGACCTCTTGCGAAAGGTTCCCTCGCCTTCTCGGCACAGATCCACAGAGCTTTCTGAGGGCTGGTGTCCTGTGCAGAGCATCTCTTGTCTCTGCTTCTTATAGCTGTGCAAGATGCAGGGTTGAAAGATAATATTTTCTGGTTTTTAAAGTATTGGGAATAATGCCACTTTAGAGGGAAATCCGTTTCAAAAATAACCTACTTTCTTAACCTTTCAAGGTGCTGTGATGAAAGACTTATTTCTGAATGTGTGTAAGCCCTAGAGGATGAATTTTCACACAAGTTGCTCTGAAGGAGCTTACACCAAAGTAACTAAGAATTTGGCCCCTGGCACCGTTATTTTCCTCGGCTCCTGAAGTGACAGAAGGGGGTGGAGGGAAGTAACCTATCCCATTTCTGTTTGAAAATATTTAGCCTGAGTGATGTGAAGATTTCAGTAGATCTGTGACAAGATCAAAGACTATAAATTATTTAACAGTGGTTCTACTTTTGTGGAATTATTTAAAGTATCATAATTGCAGCTCAGCTTCCCAGCCTTCATTTTCAAGTCTGGAATTCTGTTGGGAACTATCATAATCACTGAAGAGTATAATATTACAGGCTGGGTATAAAAATATCTTTTTAATGACTAGCAAATTAGTGAAATGTCTTGACCTGAATCTAGACCAAACAGAAGACAGTGTTTTTATAGAGGGGGAAGAAAGACTAAATTGTCACCACATTGTTATTCTTGTTAAATTCTCCACTACTTAAAATGTCAGTTGATTAGATAAAATTTGTAACACTGTGCATCAATGCAAGTGATGAAGGGCTGTGTGTTACATAGAATCTTGGCATTTCTGCACTTTTGTTTTCCTTTTAATGCTAGCATGCACATTCTGCGATTGAAACTTGGAAAAATAAAGGCTATTCATTACTTTAGTACCCTATGAACAATAGAGATCATGAAAGGCATCACAGGGAACTCCTCTGTGTGTTGGCTCTTCAAGAAGCAAGATGAACCCTTGGAGGGTTTTCTCATAGGCTTCAAGTAATTGTTGTGTGCATGATCTGCCTGGCTGAACTCTTTGTGTTTGACTTAAATAGGATCTAGAAGAGACAGGAGTTTCCCACTCCATAGATTCAAAGTATTAACCGAGTCTCTGTTTACCTAGGAACAGGAATTTATTCTCCAAATTCTGGTTTGCAAATGAGCTAAAGGAGACTGAAACCTTGTGTTCCTGTGTGCAATCAGGTGTCAGTGGTGAAATTCTCAGTTTCAGCAATTTTGACCATATAGTCAAGATGCAGGTCTCTACAGATGAGGTTTCTATTCCAGTTTACATCATCAGTTTCCACTGTGATCTGCAACAAGTCACTGACCTATTGCCCCCAAATTAAACCAGAAGTGATACTACCAGCTGGTTTATGTGGTGAGCTAAACGTGGTTTACATTGTGTAACTGTGACTACAGTTGCAGTGTGGAGTCTCCAGTCTGAAGGAGTGAAATAAGAGTGATAGCGTAGACAACATTTTGCCTTCATGACAGGGTGTAATGGATACATTTGGGACAGAGACCAGCTTAGCACCTTGTGTTCACAGAACTTCTTATGCAATGAGGCTGTAGTCTGTAACTGAGCACCAGAGCCATACTTCAAAATGAGCAATTGCAGCCCAGAGAGAACACAATGCAGGAACAGAGGTGATCTCTATTCCTGTCTTTCTTTCCACATGGCCAGGGCCCATGGTGCTCTGCATTGCAAAGACAAATGAGAAATTTGTTTAGTACCTGGGTCCACTGAATGTGGTTAGTCTTTAATTAATATGAATATGAAGCAGATTCATAAATTAAATGAAAAAGACCATTGTCTCATGACTTCGTGTCCTGGAAGGACTTGTGTAGCAGGTTGGAGGCCATCTACAGCAAGCTTACACTCAATACCTGCATATATTGTGGCTGCACGTTAAATTAGTAACGACTCCCAGAAGACAAACACAATGTGAACAATTGTTTTTACTGGCAAATGTCATCTGTTAGATATCAGTCTAATTTTCTGCAGACACACAAAGCAGACTTCATCCTCACTATGTCAAGCCTGTGAGCAACCTAATGCTCTGGCCGAGCTACTCTTTCAGGCTGCGTGTTGACACACACTGGGGATCTGGAGTCTCCAAAGCATTTAGGCAAGATTGTATTGTTGTGCAGTCATTTCTTTCACTTCTCCACACTGAATTACATCCTCCTACTCCTTGAAAACACAGTAGAAATATGTTGCTTGAAGAGCTTACTCATTTTGTTGCAGTTCCTTGCTGTCTAGTTTTGCTGAAGTTGTGCTGACAGACCAGAAAGGGCTTAGAAAAGGACATTAGGGGAATGATCAGAGATCTGGAAAACCTACTTAGAGAAGCTCAGTCTAGTTAGTTTATCCAACACCATAACCTAATGATATCCTAGATGTACTTTGAATGAAGAGCTTTCTGATTAGTGGATGGCTTATTCCTATCCCAGGATAAGGGTTGGCAAAATAGGAAATAATGCACTTTTTTTTTTTAATTAGAAGAGTGATTAACCACTGCTTTCCTGAATATATGAGGAGATTGTCATCACTTTCAGTCCTTAATATTTAAGTTTTTTATTTTTGGAGTCAAGTGGGTTTTATGGCCTGTGATCTGCTGATGTTCAAACAGACTTGATGCTTGCAACTGTATGTAACTGTTTGCAATGACCTTTCTGGCCCCTTCAAGCACTGCATCCCTCAGCTTGTGTGTCTCCTGTAAAAACTCTGTCCTTTGATTTTCAAGATGCTTGAAAGTTTGATTGAAGCAACCTCTGACCTAAGATTTTTCCAGTGTAAGAGGTTAGATGGTCCACAATCCTTCCACACGACCATAAAGCTATGACTTTGCAAACCTGGCTTGGTAAGTGGAAGCTGCTCTTCAATTGAAGAAGCTCCAAACAAAGCAGCTCTTCTTGCTTTACCAACAAGATTTTTTCAGGAACTCCTTTAGTGAAGCTGTGCTGTATGTAAGCAGGCCTTGGAAAGCTCCCAGATACATCCTGAACTGCACAGACTAGGTAGCAGTGAAATCTCACCTAATGTATGCTACATTCTAGATGGCTACATTCAAAACATACCCTAGGGACTGTTAGAGAAATTTATAATCATCCCTTTAGAATCCCAGGATTAAATTCTAAGTGACAAGGAAATAAATAATCAACGCTTCTCTCCAATGCCTATTTATTTACTGTAGATCAATGGAACATTCGAGGATGAAATTGGTTTTCTTAGAGGATTAAAAATATTTTAAATAGGCTTTATTATGAGAGTTAGTATTGTGGGTTCTGGAGGGATGAAGGGTTAGTGTAAGGCAGATTATCATAAACTGTTCCATTCTGAAAGAAGCTAAATACTTCTAAATAGGGCAGGAAAAGATAAATGAAGTTAAAGGACACCTCATGCATAAGGGGCAACCTCAGAAGGTAAACAACAGGTGCTGAACAGCACTTCCACTCTTACCCCTACTGATCAAAATGTGTCTGGGTATGAGGCAGGTTTCTTCCACTGTTGGACGAGGCTGTGACTGTTGATGCTGTTTTCCTTCTCTGGCTTTTTCCTGGACCCCTCATCTCTCCAGGTTTGAAAGGGAACAAACAAATTATTTTGATGATAATTTACCAAAAGGAAGAAGGATAGCAGGAGAGGAGGTTTTAGGCTGTTTACTGAAGTTTAGAATGGTTTGTAGTGCTGCGGATTGAGGCACTGGTTGCTGCCACCTCATAATAAAGCAGAGTGCTCTTCTTTCGTCTTTGGGAACAACAAGGCAAGAAACATGAACAAACAATATTGGCAACCACAGAATGAAGAAACAGTCAATGCAGTCTATAAAACCAGAGCTATCAGACCATAACAACAGTAAATGACCAGGTGAAACAAAGACTTGTAAAATTAATATCTAATCTTGAAAATTTATTGTGTTTGTATAGAATGCTGTTTTCTTCTCTTTCTGTTTTTTCCCTCTGCATGGTTTCTGAGTGAGTTTTAGTGTTCTTGAAAGCTAACAATATTGCAGCTCTGTTGACCAAGATCTAGATCTTAAATGTCGTCTCTGCTGATGAAAGAATGAAGTGTACCCTCTTTACTGTATACATTGAATCTATATGGACATACATAGGTTCTCCAAGAGCTCCTTTGTATGCTGCATGCATCTTCTATACCCTTTCGTTTTTTAAATCTTGTTTTCTCTATAGTGCCTGCACATGTCCTTTTTTTAAGTCCCATTTCTACTGCAAAATTTATCCAAGCTGCTTGTTTGGCTGCTGTGATGGGGGTATCATCTGGATGGTTCACTTTCAAGATTGTAAAATCCTCCCGTTGAAGCTGTGCCTATAGTATTGCTTTCTAGTGCACAGGTGGTTGCAGTGTGCACCAGGGATTCTGTCCTTTCAGTAGAGAGCCTGTTACTAAATTTCAGAGAGGCAGTAACAACTTGTGATTGTGGCAGATCAAGAGAGAAGGATCCTTTTGACTAATTCTTTGAGCACAGGTCTTGTTTTCTGATTAAAATCTCACGTTCCACAGAAGGAGATGATCCTGCCAGGTTGCTGTGTGCCACTGCATCTAGGGTAAGCAAAAGAGTTAAATATAGTGGGACATCTGTGAATCAAAGGCTCCATGTGGGAGACAGGGGATGGCAGTGATGGAAGTAATTGTGAAAAAGAATAACAGGAGTGTTTGGTTAACGATGGCTGAAATCATCTGAAGAGGAAGTAGGGGAAGAAATTCAAGTACTAGATAGCGAATAGGAGCCTGGAGGAATGTGGAAAATATATACGGTGGCAAAGAGAGAGACTGTAGAAGTCTATAAATGATGCAGGAAATTGTGAAGGCTAAGATACAGTTGGGGGACTGATTATATATATATATACGATAGACTTAAAAATCCTTACAGGCATCTAGAGAGGTTACATGAAAAAGAAACTTTGCATGGTGAGACTGAAAGACATTGCTAATTGATAACTATAGACTCTGCTTTTGAAAGGCCGTGAGTATTTTAAAAGATGGAAGGAATGATTGCAGGGTTTGCAAATGAACTCTGTGTGTCAGGGGGAGGTGAAATATTTCTCTACACTTAGTTCGAGAACTATAGTTTTGGGGTTGTTGTCAGGGAAATGTTTATGGCTGTAAATTGCATTTTTTAAACTGTATTTCTTTAATTTAAAAGTCCTTTGTCCTATTTGTTGCATTAGTCTTACAGTTCTTGCTTTAGGCTTATATTAAAAGTTGGCAGTCTCGGTTGGAGGCAAACTAGGGGATAGGTCAGATGCTAATTAATTTCATGCTAATTGTGCCATAATTTGAAATCCAGTGGATTAGTTTCTGTGGGAGAGCAGAAATATATGGAGAGGCAAAAATGAATAAGGATAATTAATCTCTGTAAAATTGCTTGGGATGCTCTAAGAAAAAGAGGTTTTGTTGTTGCTTTTCTTGTTTATTTGAAATGTTTTAAAGGCACCTGTGATATGGATTACACAAAAGATTCATTTCCCCTGAATGACGCCTCTTTGCTCCTAAAAGACATAAAAGAAACACCCCAGCAGCTGACTGAGCTCTTGGTGAGGAATCCCTCCCCATAGGACAAGCAGTTGGTTTTGGACAGATTCACCGTGGAAGGACTGAGCTGGGTGCCAGCTGGAGGCCCAGGCCGGGTGAGAGTGGCACTGCTTAGCCCCTGTAACCCACTGAGCTGACAGACAATCCTAGCAGTCCGTAGGTGGGTTTTGTGGACCGTGCTCTTGAGCATGCACTGAGGTCAGCAGGGCCCCCGTGTGAGAAGAGTGAACGCCAGTGGGTTTGCCAGCAGTTCCAGCTGTCGGGGTGCTGTGCCATCAGCTTCTCCTGAACTCTGGAGCTCCTCCTGTGTCTGCTCAGAGGAGGGAGATATCTTACCCAAGAAGATGATGGTTGCATGCAGTATCCTTTTTGCTCTTGTGCAAGGGGGAAGAGTTTCGATTCCCCTACCATGGGAGAGTAGTCCAGACCTTTGAGCTGAGTGCCTGGAAAGAAGAAAAAGTTACTTTTCTCTTTGTTTCCTTTCTAGAGGTAGACAAGGTTGGGACAGATAAGAGGTGAATGCAAACCACTCCTCCTTGCTCTCTGTGTTTCAGTCCCACCGAGTCGCTAGTGGCTGATAGGAGAGCTTGACTTTGAGCCAGGCTGGGGGTAGAAATTTGCTGCTGGTCTGTAATGACTTAAATTACTGCATGTTTTGGAAAATAGAGGTCATAGAGGTAGAGCTGCGACTCAGAGGTGGGTCCTGCTCACACCACCTCTGAGGTCTTTCCCTTAGACACGGAGCACCAAGCTCTGTCTGATGTCAAAAAAACTACCCGTGCTTCCGGGCTGGCACTGTACGAAGTGTCTCTGCACATAGTTGATGATAACGCTGTGTATTTTCTGTGGAGTTCCCCACCCCCCCCGTTATTGGCCTACTAGAGTTCAATGAGCTAATTTTGAATCATCAGAAAGCAGCAACTTCCTGAGTAATTGTCTCTTGCTCCAAAATTCAAGGAGCTCTAACTGAATGAGAAGGAGGGGGCAGTGGTGTAGTTTTCAGAATTGAACTTTGATTTTGCTTTTTACTTGCAAACACCAAAGAGAAGTTCAAATAACTTTACAAAGCAGAAAGCTTTATGATTAATTATGTCTGGCACAGATATAATTTAAACATATTGACTTGTCTGAAGTAAATGCCAGACGGTGCAATAGGGGAGACAGGAAGTGGCTGATGGAGATTACTGAACGAAGCTGGAATCAAAAGTCAGGGAGAGGAAGCGCATCATTTAACTTTGCTCGGCAGCTCAGCAGAAAGCTGCTGCAATTGCTGATGGACACTGATATCAAAGGGAGAAAAATAATGACAAATTCTTTGTGCTTTTAAAATTAATGTAAAGTTAATCAATAGCTTGACTTGGCGCAATATAAAAATGTAGTACTGGGACCTCCATTAAAATGATTTTTCTTTAAACCTATATTCTGGGATTGCTATTAGAGAGGTTTTAGAGATAATAGTGACAGTTAAAAGACAGCTTTCTAATTCCCATCACGTTGTTGCATTTCACTGCAACTAGTCTGTAGCTGTGCTGGGAACTAGGTAATGTCAGCCCTTGAAGGATTGTGTTTTCTTTAGTTCTTTTTCTTTGTGGACCAGTGAGTCCCTAGAAAAATTTAAGATAGCTTTTAAATGGGGTCAGGGATGGAGAGGTGGAGAAACCATTTGACTGGACTATACTTGCTGTGCTAAAAGAGCTCGTGATTAGGTTTATTCCCCTCTCTGTCTCCAGCAAACTGTGACCATATGAGACTCTGTGAGTCAAAGTTCAGAAACCAACCAGCTGCCTGAGGTTTCTGATAACAGATCATATTGTGGTGAGGGCTCACTTATCTTTGATAAACCATGCGTCTAAAGTATTTTTCTCAACTTTGTGGGTGTATTTTATCACCCTGGGCACATATTCTTCACTCTATTGCTCAAGCTGGTCATAACTGTTTAATGGTTACAACTATGCTCTCTGTATAAGTGTTACATTGTTCACTTCAGTCCTTCTCAGAGATTCTATTCATCTCAAATTGTGTCTCTGCGGGTGCCGGTCATGGAGACTCCACAACTCAGCATCCCTGGAGCTGACTGGTGATTCATACCTCCAGAGTTTCATGATCTTGGCCATGCATAAACCAGAAGTGAGCCTTCTGCCCAACACATTTCTCCCTCCTCCTTTCCTGAAGTGCACTGAACATCACAAGATTGCAGCTGTGCAAAACTTTTGCACAAAGTGGGGATGTTGTGTAACTAGGTCAAATTTGCCTTCTTGTGGTTGTAGAAATGGGCTTTTTTTGTCTATGCAGGGCGCTATTTCAGACACGGGTGTTCTGGTTTTACTTTGGTGAGCAGCTTCTGCTATGAGAGCTTTGCAGTGTTGAACTGTGCTTTTCTTTGGGGAATGCAAAATAGGTTGGTCAGGCTTGCTGCCTCTCTACAGTCTCAGATGAGATCTCAGCATCCCTGCCATCTCAGATTAAATTTCAGCTTCCCTGTGCTGGTGTTCTAAGTACTCTTCAGAGTACTTCAGAGTTCTGAGACCACAGATATTCTAACTCTGATCTTACAAAGAGATGTCCCTAAGCAAGGAGTTCAGGGTAAAAGAAAAAAAACCCCAAACAAATAAAAAAACCCACCCCCCAAAAAAAACCAAACAAAAACAAACCAACAACCAAAAACCCCACAAATGTTCTGTGGTTTCCCAAACCCTTTTCCAGCCAATGAACTTTGCCCAGATGCAGAGCAAGAAGTATTCTGTGCCACATAGTACTTTGAAGATGTCAGTGGGAGGAGCAGAAGCCACAGAGGGAGTTTGTGAAATGAAGAGAACAAAGAAGGACAGGACAAAACCATGGAGGCTTAGGAGAAAACATCCATATAGAGGAAGCCTAGAGGTGCTGAGTAGTGCTAGAGGAGAGGTGATCATCCTGCTTTTCCTTTGAAAAGGTGCTGATAGTTTCCTCTCTCCAGTATTAAGGCTGTTGAAGGTTTCTGCAACTGGAAGGAGAGATAGGAGGGAAGTCAGCTGAGAAGTGGTAGATGCTGAAGTAAAAATGAAAACAAAGCAAGAAACATCAGATGAGAAGGCAGAGGAGAGAGAGCCAGGTCTGGAGTCAGGAATGTGTGAGGGAACCACATCTGAATACTATATAGGATGCTGTCTCCCCTTTTCTTGAAGCATCTCATTCCTGCTCAGACAGTTCATCATTCTTAGCAGATAGATCTGCTCTGTGATTATTGAGTGTTCTGTTTATCCTCTTTCTTTATTCTCTACTTTCTCTTCCATGAAGATCACAGAGCAGCAGATCTCAAATCTGGGAAGCATTTCCTGCTAAACCTTCTTTAGTCTGTGCCTGTGCCAAGCTAGTGTCCAGTCAATACGGTGATTACAGCCGCTTATCTTGTATAAGCAGAGAGCGGCAAGCTGGCAGATTTGAGTCAGTACAGTCAGAAGATACTGGTTTGCTGCAGATGCTCCTGTAGAACTTGCCAAGGCTGAACCATGGTTCTGCAGCAGCTTCTCATCTTCCTTTTTCAGAGATCCTAGAGGAGGTGATTTCGGGATTTGAGGTTCCTCAGTCTCAGCAGCTGTCTGCGGCGTCTGTACGAATGAGGTAAAGTTGCAAAACGTTTTGGTCTTGTATGCTGTCCCTTTCCTGAGTTGGTCCTGTGAGTTTTTTGATGGTGAATGGCAACTTCAGCAGGCATGCCTACAATGGAGCTTTGCTACAGTTCCTTTTTAACAGCAGTTATCACAAATATGATTTCTCCATATTTCTGTTTTACCATTATGTGATTTTTTGCATCTGCTCTGGGCGTAACAGTGCTAATAACCAAGCTGCTATGTGGCTGAAGCAGGTTACTTGGTGAAGAAACTGAAATACTCTCCCTTTTCTGTCACAGTGTGACTCTTAAAAATGGCAGAGAATTTGTGTATCTGCTCTTACTTCGGACTTCATGTAGCTAGATGGGGGCATAGGAATGGAGGGAGCCTCCAAAGGTTAACATGAGCATGTGGGTAGGATGGAAATAGAGTGTCATTGTGCGGGAGTTTTTGATGGCATTGTGAGTTGTTTTGAAAGATGCCAATTGTTGTCAGTATGTTGACGATTATTTTCAATTTGGTTTGTTTTGGTTTCTAATTGTGGAATTGTTCCCAGTAGCTTAGTAAATGAGGACATGTTCTTATAAATATTCAGCTAATATGCTAAAGCTCACATGGCCCAGCTTTGGTTAGGAAACCTGCTCCTTTAAGTTGGTGTCATTTGTCCCCTAGAAGGCCTGTGTTCAGAAGACGTGCCCCTAGTAGTGGGCTGTTTCTCTCAACCTGCAAAGTGCTAGAGCTTAGAGCATGCTTCTTTTAAAACAGACATGCAGCCTTGCAAATGGATTTAATCCCACTCCAACACATTGCTCTGTGGGCATGGGGTGTCAGAAAACCACAATGTATTCTGTATATTTGTAAGCTCCATGCAAAACTGCTGAACCAAGAAACCTAGTCTTAAACAATTAAGATCAGGATTGTGCTTGCAGAGGTGTTATGTCATTAGTTTTATTTCATATCTTAGAGATTTTCTTTTTCAGAGATGATGGAGATGGTTGAAATTTCTGGGTGTCCATTGCATTCAAAAATAGTTGGTGAAGCATGGTCCTGAGGATCTCTGTGAGATTTCCTTCTCCTTTTGTGCATGCTCAGGATCAAAATTAAGCAGCTTCCTCACACTGAGAAATTGGTTGGTAATTTTCAATAGTGTAGTGGTGACATGGGCCCTCTGGAGAATCGTCCCAAAGCCAGTATCTGAAGGCCAAGCCTGAACTGGTAAGGTCTGCATGGATGGAAGGTTTTTAGCTTCTTGCTCGTGTAGTTGCACAAGTCCCATGGAAAATGTGTGACTTGTACCCCTACGTTATCTAGCTGTTAGTAACATCTCTGTGTGTTCTTGCCTATACAGCAAAACTTACTGAGGGAGAGAGGGTGTGTGCATTCTACGATGTGACGCTGCATAAGGTATTTTGGCAATGTAAAAAGAAAGATGAAGAAGTTAGGTCTATTTGCTTTTTAACCCTTGTGCTATCTCTCACTGGTGTCAACATGCAGCTTAGAAACAATTCTATTCCTTCACTGGACCTTCATTCACTTTCTTTTGCTCTAAATGAGGTTTTGCAGTGATTAACTGCAGCTATATCCCTTTGCTGACTTCTCCCAATGGGAACCTTTCTGCTTTATTTTATGCTTAGAGCTGTGTTACAGTTCTCCAGTCCATGCTGAGTGGTGAAGCAGTAAGTGGAATGGAGAGTTGAATTACACATGATTTCTTGATGTCTCCAACAAGATGAAATGAGCACTGCTTAGAGAGTAAGTTGTCCCTCACTGCAAACATGAGTGGCAGAATTTAGCTCTTTTGTTTCTGAAAACTGATGTATCAAACTCTATGCATTTTTCTGTTCTGCAAACTGTTTCTCATGGAAAGAGAGAGAAAGAAACCTTGCAAGCATGGCAAGTTTTCCTTTGCTGCTGGTAAGCTTGGTACTACAAATACTTTTTTACAAAAATGATCTGTGCTGACTTGTTCAAAGTAAGACCTTGATTTACAGGAGTCCAAGATTCAAAGCATTCAAACTCATTTGTGGGAAGAAAACACATTAAGGCAAGTTATTAGGAATTCCTCTTGTTATGTTTCCCTTCCATGTCTTTTGTGGTCCATGTGTGAAATGGACCATAAGAGGAAAGCATCGGGAGTGGGAGAGCAGCATAGTGGGAAGACAAAAACAATGAAACCTTAATGAGTTGATGATGAAAGGGAGGGAAACAAAAAGACTCTGAAGAGAGCTGTGGATGAGCCAGGGGAAAAGATGGCAGAACATAGTGTCTGAATGCCCAAAAGAAAAGAAGAGGCCACGGCACCATCATCCAGTTAAGCAGAAATGAGGAAACAAATGAATGGAGAGAGCAGCGATAAGTTGATGCAGTTTGCAGCGTGCAGAATTGGAAACAGAGTTTTCAGAAAGCAAAGGAATACATTTTGTCACTTGTGTTTGTACTGAGTAGGCTTAATCTCTGAATGATTTGCCCGTCTTCTCAGTGGACCAACTGGAGACATCAGGTATGATTCAGAGTGAATGAAAGATGCAGCATCTGGCTCTACATTTTCTGTATCCCTTCTGCTTCGTGTCAATGACACAGAATAAAGTTTTGTATCAGGGAAATGGGGACCTTCACTAAGAATGTATATCACATCAGGTGATATATTACTGTTTCAACCCCCAGTATTGAACATCCGAAAATAACTCGCATGGACACATGGGGCAGGTCCTAGGATCTGGTGAATGAAATTTAGTGCTCCATGGGTCAGGAAAGAAACACTGTAATGAGATCACCAGCCTTAAACTAAGCTGCTTTTCTTAGGTGGCTCCCCTAGATCTCAGCAAAGACATGTCTGTGCAGGTTCGGCCATGCTGCCTGTTGAATAGTTTGGCCAAATGCAGGAAGCAAGATCTTTGACCTTCTGCAGTGTCCTCATTGTAGACGCATGTATATAATTTTCAGTAATTTAACAGGAGCTTTAGTTTGAAAAAGATTTGGGTTTTATTACTTTCATTCATCATCATTAACTCATGCCATGTGGCAGAGAGGAGGGAATGACATATTTCCGCAATTAGATTCAGTATTTAGCATGAAAAAATGAGCTGTTACAGCAAATGCTGCTTTTGAAATAGCGACTAAAACCAACAGAAACAAAAGTTGTGATGTGTGCTTGGAAGAGAAGAGTTTTAAAAGGATATTTTTACAATGAAGTCTTCTTTAAGTTGTGGTTAGAAATGATTTAGCCTTCTAACCTATTACTACTGTGGCTTACATTCAAAAAAATGCTTTCATCCAGTACCTTGATGCACTTCTAATTCATCTGTTACAAATATGCTGTACTTTCTGCTTACTCTTAAAAGGTGCACTGGCTTCGTCTGCTGAAAGTACCTTTGTGTAGGACTGCTTCTGTTTGTGAGGGGAGTGTGAAATTTCATTTGATTTTTAGTTCATGTGTGTTTGCTTTGCTTGAGTTTTGATTTAGCGGAGCCCAACAACTTAACACAAAACACAGCTAGGAAAATCCTATTTCCTGCGGTGTTGGGATGCAGAAGGGATCAGTTCTTCAAGGTGGCTTGGCTCTGGGCTAAGGTGCATGTCAAGGGTTTTGCTGCACTTTAAGGTGCATGTCAACCCTTTGCTGAGCAAGCTAAATTGTAAGGGCCTGATCCTGTTTTCTGTGAAGTGGAAAGGAAGTTTGCCATCAATTAATATGGGAACAACATGGGGCCCAACGTTGGTAATGAAAACTAAAACCAGGCGAGGTTTATGTGGTTGAGTGTTCCTGCCAGCATTCCTCACAGCTGTGTGTGTGACACATGCTCCCTTGATAATCTGATGAAGAATACACGTAGGCCCAAACATGTATTTTATTTTACATAGCTGCATTTTTGGTAATTTGCCTTTTCTCCTTGTATGTGTCTCAGGCTTGTGGATGTTAGCATAAGCCAGTACTCCTGATGGCTTTTTTTGTTTCCCTTCTTGGGATGTTGGTTTTCTTTGCTGTGTGTTCAATTACATGTGCACATTCAGCTGTCATTAGTTCCTGTTCACTGGAGGATGTTTTGCAGAGCTCTTTATGCAGCATTAATAAAGCTCTTATCTGTGATTTGGATTTCTTACTGACAGTGAAAGTTGAATCCTTTTTGCTGCCATTGTATTCATTTTATAGCTCTATCTAGATAAACTACTTACAAGTTCTGTAGTGCAAGTTTAACAATTTGGTTGAATTTCCCCCTTCTAATTCAATTGTGCGTTGAATTCTGTTCAAATTTAGATTTATTTGTACTGATTTTAAGGCATTTAAAAATGTAAGCTCCTCCTTTATCAGAATGTTTCTAGTGATTACTTTCTTACATTGTTGTCATAATTCTCACTGGGTGGGGTTTTTTTGTTGTTGCTCTCACTCTTCTTTGGAAAAGTGATCCTCATCTTCTGAATATACTTGCCAGCTCATCTCTGTTTCAGGAGCAAAAAAATGATCCTTTGTGTTACTGCACTAAATTACCTGTGTTAGTGGTGAGTATATGTAGTAGGTGTGGGTGATAGGGAGATTTGTACTTGTGGGTGTGTAATGTATATATATTATCTTTACATGTGTGATGCATGCACCTGCATCTACTTTGCCTCTTTTTAATTCCTCTGTTTCCACTGTAACTTCTGTAGCATCCCACTCAAAGATATTGCTGTCTCTGGGCAGGAGGCAGGACTACTTATACAGAACTACTTACAAAAGCTAAGCCTAAGCCACCGTTTGTTGTGGTACACTCCCCATGGAAAGAGATAGGAGGAGGTAAATCGGATGAGCTTTCTCCAGTGTGGAATTGCCAGTCTCACCAGTGCTGTGCCTCTGCCTCAAGGCCAGGGCTCCGCCTCTGCTCTCGGACAGTCCTGCTGCACAGAGGCAAACTACTACCACTTTCTCCTTGCTTCAGCTGTCCTCAAGACTCTTTTGCAGTGTAATATCCACCATGAAAAAGACAGAAAAAATGTCACCTAAGCTCAGGTTGTAATGTATGTTCTTGTGACCTCCTCAAGGACATGCAGGGATTTATTCCATTCCAGACCTAGTTCCATTTCTCTCCTGCATCTTTGGAAGAGCATGATGCCTTCCTTGGACCCTTGTCTGTGAGAAGCGTAGAACTTGCCCTTTACACAAACGGTACACCTGGGATCTCAGTTCTAAATAGATTTTCACTATGATATGTTAAAATGCAGTCTCTAGCATTTGACACAGATGACAGAGAAGAAATTTCACCAATAATTTATATCTTTTACTAATAATTCATCTGGCTATTGATCTAGTTTGTGTTTGGCTCCAGCTCTGCCCTTCAGCAGCTTTTGTAAACAGGTTTTTTCTTATCTACATGAGTCAGGGTTTGACTTTCCCACTTTGTGCTATAAATTACACCTGTGTCTCCAGTACCATGCTAATGCATGGGATTTAGTGAGAAAGGGAAGGAATTTGAGCTCAACCTCTTATCCTGAAAGGCATCTCCTCTTCCACTACTCAAGCTCCACACCGAGATATCTGAGAAAGATGCTAATTTAGGAAAGAATCTTCTCCTTCAGCACCTTTACAGACAGAAGAGCAACCTCAAACAAATTCATTTCCACGTTTTGGAATCTGTTTTGCTTTACCTTCTTAACTTTTTAGTGTTACGTTTTAATTAGCATTTAAAGGTAAAGTGAGAAAAGTGAGGAAGATTAAAATGATTCCTCATGTAAGAAACATACCTGTAGAAGCAAATAAGTCTCACTGTGCTCAGGGAGTTTATTAATATGAGGCAAGTTTACTCAAGAAATTCTAGGATCAGGTCCATGATACTGAATTTTATTTAATTCACTCATACATAATGATTACCCACACCTCTGAGCAGATATAGTAATGACTACAATTACTTGCAGATCATTTTTTATTATGATTAAATCTGTACATGATATTATTCTTGAGGCAGTAGTTTTTAATATTCAGCTTTCTCCCCTCCCTCATCAATACTGACTGTGTACAAGGTTAGAGGTACATCCCCAGTTCAGCAGTGAAGAGCCTTCTGCCACGAACAAGTGTTGATTTTGGTTGGAGTCCATTGATGTACGCACTTAACGTTCAAAGTTCATCTTTGGAGTATCAAAATGGCATGTGTGTGTTTTCAGATGCATTTCAATTGTGAAGCCCCCACAAGCTTCAAGAAAGCAGCCTCAGAATAACATTGAGTGTGCACATGAAACTTTCACCAATAATGTGTCTCATTAACCATGGACTAAAGCAATGGAATGGCCAGCAACCAGACCCAGAAGTCTGGTCATCCCTTAGGAGCTTTCACCTGACTCAGGCTGGTGTTGCTGGAGCCAGCAGATTTCTGCGCTCCACTCTCAGTTCTGCCAGAGTATCTTTGCATAAGCCTCGAGAAGACTTTAGACTGCCTTTTCATTTATTCTTCTGCAAGATGAGGGTAGAAGTTAATTTGAGAGCAGAAAGACTTGCTGTTTGACTTGAATTAAGCTGTGTTAGGGAATGCTGAGGATATGCAAAGGGTCTTGTGCTTGTGGGCATATGAGAGAACAGGATTATTTGAACAAGGCATTTGCCATATGTTTGTCATTTATGTGTGATGGTTGTCTCATCTTTTAAATTAAGCACAGCAAATATTGCAAATAGCAATGTAGATAAATATAACTGAACATTAAGTGTGACTGTTCTATAGTTCTGGTAAAAATTCTGATTGACAATTGGAGGCCAAGTTAGAGAAAATCAGAAGGATATAATTGTCTGTGGACTAGCTGAAGATTTTCTAATTAAGAGAACAAGTTTCTTCAGCTGCTGCTCCCTCAATATTCCCATTTCAGCAAAATGAGATTTCTCAAGAAATACTCGCCACTCTTGACTGTGGTTCTTTATTCACATAGGGAGAGTCATTGCATCAAACATAAACATCTGTCACAGTCCTTGTCATCTGTGTTTCTGATGAAAGCCATGACAAAATCTCTGGTCATGATGAGGCAATTTTTTAAAGCAATGAATTGTGGTTGGGAGGTGAAAAGTTGTTTGCCTGTAGAATTTTTAATCAGCTGGGTGACCAGGAAAGAACCTGTTAAGGAACATTTTTCTTCATATTGCTTCATGGCTTATAGTCTTGATTTCTAGTTTACAGTAATTTTAGGCATCCTATTGATTGAAGGAGATGACCTAAAAAAAAAAAATTCTGGAAAATTGCTACTCAAGGACACTTCCTGTTACTAAAAGTGTATTTTTAAACCCCTGCATTGCACCTAGGGCAATGCAATAAAGGAGTAGAAAGAGGAAAAAAAGACTGATTCACAGCAATATGCCCAGTGGTAGTTATAGGAATTAATTATTTGCATAAAGTGGGTGAAAAGAGTTCCAGTACTCTTTAACGATTAAATTTGTCTTAATGATTAGCTGCAGTAATGTTCAGGAGCAGTGGGCTCTGCATTGATCACAAGCAGATGATGCATGTTGCTCGATGCAAACAAATGATGTTGCAGAGTGACAAGTTGATGTCTTTAGATTGAACAAAGCACCCTGTGTTTTATAACTTGGCATATGGTCAGAAAGGGTTACCATGATCTGCAGTGTCTAGTGGTGTGCTAACAGCAAGGTAGGTAAGAGCTGACATGGTACTCAAGGTATGGTTTCATAAAAAGTCATTGACCGCTTTAAGGGACACTCTCTTAGCACTATGCATAGCAAGCTAGGCATAACTGCAAACCTGGAGGCCATTTGTCATAAAGATTATTACTAGGTGGTTAAGCACTTGAAAGGCTACCACTTGATGCTAGACCTTCCCTATAAAAGCTTGGCTATAGTTCAGTAGTTTGCCAATATTCTTGGGTCAGGATAAGGCAGCTTAAGATCAGAAATAATAATAGAACATTTTAGAGCTGACAGTACAATACCAGAAGCAGGGGAAGTATTAATAATTTTCATGATAAAAAGACCCTATCAGGGGAAAGTCACTAAGGAATCTAGTTGAAGATTTGAAGAGATACTTCAAAGGACTTAATTAATACAAAAGAAAAGATTAGCCCAAGAACAAAAGAACAGAAGAGGAGTTGGCAAGTATAAAGCTGGTAGAAAAATTAAAATAGTGGCATACATGGGATATTTGAGTGAAAAGCTGAAGAGAAATTAAAACAAAGGCATCTTTAAACTTTTCAGACCAATAAGGTCATTAAGGCTATTCTCCAAAAGTTACGATGAAGGTTTTTACTGGATGTGGCTGTAAAACTTAGTTTTCACTTCTGAACGCAAATGCAGTGCTGGCATGAGGATTGATAAGAAAAGCAGCAGAGGACATAGCAAGAAGTCATGCAGGGAGCCTACAGCCATTTTCATACACAATCTAGGGCTGAGTTCTTCAGTTCTTTGGGAATTTCATTGCTTTTGTGAGACAACAACAATTGTAATTCTTTCTTCCAAGGCTTAGAGAGTAGTCCAAGAGCTTAATAAAACAACGTGAAGGGAAGCTCATTTGCTTGACTTTATATGCAAGTTCACATTTGAAACTTAAGAGCAAACAGTGCCATGAGATACCCATTGTGGCTCATGAATGGAAAATGAATTATGTTGTTCAAGTATCATGTTCCCTTGCATATTTCCACGTTGCAAAACAATGGCTTACAAAATACTGCACGCAGCATGCCTATAATTTTAGGTTGCAGTTGAAGGGCAATTTAGTAATATTGTGCCCAAAGACTCCAAGCAGCATTGACACAGTTTTGGCCCCTTGCTATGATCCCTTTTTGAAGACAGAATAATGACCTGGTTTATGTCCCAGGGAACTTACAATCTAATTGAAGAAAAGATCCAAGAATGCTGATGATAAACAGGAAGAGAAAGAACAGATCAAGGGAAAAGGAGAATATCTATTTACCTACTAGTAGTAACAATACCTGTCCTCTTCTGCTGTGCTTATGTTCAAGCACTGTATGACACTGATGAGTTGATACCTGTGTCATGCATGCTACAGCAACAAGGTGTATTAATTTGGAGGTTCTGCAGTTCATATTCATGGAGCTCTTCAATTAGTCTAGATGGCTATAACTTCTTTTGGATGGAGGGAAAAGTATGTATCTAGTTTCCTGCTGCTTTTCTGTGATTGTAACTTACTTTTTAGATGCAACATTCAGTATCATAGGAATAGGGCATAGGTAAGCTCTAGGCCAATGTGCTGAGGCTTTGCTGCTATCAGATACTGTGCCAGTGCCAGCATGGCTGGTAGGAAGGGGCTGTTGGAACTGGTTGAGATGAACTGCTCTCAGATGAAGGGGTAGGTTTCTCCTTTCCAAGCTGCTGGTAGGTCAGTGCAAAAGCTGCTTCACGTCTCCTAGGAGAAGGCAAAGGCTGTCTTGTGTGCAAAATTTAGGTTAACAAAATATCTTTCTGAAGTAAATGACTGGAAGGCAGCAGTTCCGTTGCGTAGATCCTGTTAATTGACTTCTTTTCCCAGTGTGCCCACATTTCTGAAGAGAGACACTTTTATATCCATATGCATCTCATTGGCAGCTGTTGTAAATAATTTTGAAGTATTCTTCTCCTCCATCAACATACTGATTTCTGTGCAGGGTCTTTTCTTGTCTTGATTACTTTAGTCCACTGTTCATTGTTTGCAGAGGTACTGTATACACACTATTTTTAATTGACTATCCAGAATTAATTACTGTTGCTGATTTGGTTACACTAAATCCTATTCTGTTATCAAACGAATTTGCTGTCAAATGAAAGATCAATGTTGTTGTACTATTTCCTACTTCATGGATTAAGAAGAGTATTCTAATTAAGCTATCAGAAAAAGCATACAGAATGCTCTAAGAATGGGCAGCACTTACAGTCACAGCTGTTAACAAACATGGTACATCTCATTTGAGATTAAGATAAAAAGGAAGAACGATTAGAGTTTGATGAATTAAATAGGACCAGAGGACCAAGATTACAGAAAAAGACAGTAGTTTTAAACATGTCTATAAGAGAAGGTCATTTACTATGTATGACTTAAAAGCATAAAATCTTTCAATGACTCAGTTCTGGATCAACCACATGAAATGATGATGATTGCCATTATAAATGGTTCTGAAGATGGACACGTCTTGTGTACTACTTTGCTCTTGTGAGTAAATGCATATGTAAGTTTTCTTCCAAAATTAGAATGCATGGCTATCAATCATTTATACTAAGCGCTGATAGTCCTGTTCACCTGTCATGGCATAAAGTGTATTTATTCCTTTCGGAGCAAGCTGCAGTAAAATGCTTTCTTTTGTTGTGGAATGTAGGCTTGCTGTGTTGTTACTGAACATTTTTTTTCTGACTTGAGTTATAAGGAATCAGAAATTACTCACTTGGTTTAACTCAGTCTCATAGTACACCATGCGTAGCTGTACATTATCTTTAGGCTTTCTTCGCTTTACATACAGTTGGATAAGTTTTGGCTCCTTCTGTCTAATGCTGTTTCCTCTAATGATTGAAGAAATGGAACATTATGCTATGTAACGTGTGGAGGTCACATTAATCACAGAAAATTCTTTTAATGTCTCAGAAGTAACTGTCAAACTGGACATACTGAATCTATTTAAACTAAAGCATGCCATTTTTTATCTACAGTGATCTTTAATTCACATAAAAGGGTCAAGAAAATGTGATTAAGTGACAGTTTTAAAATGTACTATAATATTAAATAGCTTGATTAAGTGACAACTATAAAATGTAATACAATATTAAGTATCTGGCTATGTCCCAGAAGAACTTTTAAGTATTTTGAACGGTTTGGGAATTCTCTAGCCCCTCACGAGTTACAAAAGAGCATTTTTATTAAATATAAACAGGTGAACTCAGGGGAAAAAAACCCAAACAACAGATAATGTCTTGTCATGGTGCAAATAATATCAATCCTAGGTTCAAATTAAAATGACTGCCTTTCCACACGAGATCTGAAGGAAACAAACAGGATTCCTTCTAATGATGCCACCCCCCTGAGACCACAGAAACAAAGAACCCTCCGACTGAGGAGGTGCACAGCGTAATACAGTGTGCCAAGCAAAGGTATTTTTACATTGCACAGCTAAATATGTAAGTTCATGTGTTGCTTTCCTAGCTTTTCAAGTGTAAGTTTTATGTACAGCAATGTGTTTGACACTGGTGAGTGACCTCTTGGAGATCTCCAGCGAACTGCTGTTTGTCTGATATGCCTCCTATTTGTGTTAGGTGCCTGTGTCTGCCACAAGGCTTGAAAGGAAAAAAATCAGTGTGAGAAAATGCTCTAAAGTGTGCAACTTGATCAGTAGATGACCTTTGTGACTGTAAAAAGCATAGGCCTTGCAAAGAAAAGAAAGGTGATCAATGGGGAGAACGTGATTTTCCAGTATGTTTACAGATAACTGAAGTAACTGTTACCAGGGTGGAGAAACCAAGAGCAGACATGAAGCTACCAGCTCACTCTTCACAGGGCAGAGTGCTAAGAGCTAGACATGATGTGCAAAGCGCTGGAGAGATCTGGGGCTGGCCTTTGTGGGGAAAGCTGGCTACCAGTGCGCATGCCGGCGTGACTGGGAACTGGAGAATGCTCACTCACCTCTTTGTACCAGATTTAGCTTTTTGTTCTCTCTTTTCAACCAGAAATAGAATGTTTCATATGTGTTCCCTTGTGGTTTGAGTGCTGTTTTGGAATTTTAAATTCCCTTAGAATTTTAATTTCCTAGCTTTCTCCTAGGTAAAAGTAGCAAATTTGCTGAATTTTGGGGTGGACATTTTGAAATGCTATTCTGTAATACATCTAGTGATTCAGTCTCATCTGCTCTTGATATTTCTTGGGTTTCCCTTAGAGCATCCAAATAGGTCTGAAGCTCAGCAGTTCTTGTGCTAAGGTGTTTGAAGCAGAGTTTGGGAGGTATGGAATGGCTTGATAGGAAATATTCATGAACAGGTTTGTGTAGTTTGCTTATCAAATGTCATCTGATGCTGGGTTAATAGGAACTCTAGCCCATCTGGTGAACTTCTTTGAATGTGTCTAACATGTGATTCAGGGTATGCAACCACTGTCTCTTTTATATGGATTCATATACAGAACAAATACAAAAGAGGAACTCTTATATTGTGCTGGTTCTGACCATAGAAATCTGGAGTTTTTAAGTCAGATGTTAAACAAATTTTAACATGCATTTTCCAATTTCTTCAAGGTGAGCAGCGCTTGCCTTTTGCATTTTCACAGGGCCTATATGTGGATAATAGGTATGGTTTTCCTTTAAATATTGTGAGCCACTCTGGAGTTGCAGCAGCGCAAGTTACAGATGAAAATACTATAACTATGTTTCTTTGTAATCCATTCATTGGTTTATGGACTCCAAATCCTCAGGAGAGGGTTGCAAATCCACATAATGTTCTTACATGCTGGCTTTTGCATTTGGATCTCTGATGTAGCTGACAGATGTACAAAATCCCATCTAGCCAGATATCTCCCTCCTGACCGCACAATCCGAGGAGATCAAGAACACGCATTATTACAGCTAAAGTCTGCCTTGAATCTAGGCAAACTTTCACTCCTGATCTGTGGTTTTCAGATGCCATCCTATCAATTAGTAGTTTTTGAACAATATTCTTATTATGTTCTAGACAACATATAAGCATTTGCTTCTCAGAAATGCAGTAATTAAATGACTTGTCAGCTCGGTAAGTAATATAGCACACATGAAAAATCAGTATGCCAGCCACTCTGCTGCAAAATTTTAAATACACACTTTTATGTTACTGATGTGAGAAACAAAGGAGTTGTCACAGTGGATAAGCTGTGAGATTCATCAAGACTTGTATGGCCTATTTAGAAATGTCCAAGAGCAAAGGCTCCAGAAAAAGTTCTAGGCAGCTAGAATTTTTGGTCTCTGCAAGTCAGTGTTTCGTTTCAATACTAAAATTTAACTTGTAAGAGGAGACTTCAGGCTTTGTGCTGGAGTGTCAGAGACACCAGCAGAGGTGCTCCAATGTGTTGCCACTTCAGTGGACACATTTGCTTCTGGTGACTGGGCTTCTGCGTAGTGCAACTCCTTAAATCTTTGCAGTTAAACATGCCGTGACTTGTCTCTTGGAGACTTAAGGTAGTTGGCTTTTCTGGATAGGAGTCGCCCTGAACATCCACTCACCTGCACTGTAGTGTTAGCAAGGATAAGTTTTGGAATGGAATTGTTTATGGCCTTAAAATATCAATTTCTACAGTGAACAAAAACAAACAAAATTCATATAGAGATTTCAGTAAAGTGAAAAAGAGAACCAAATTGTCTCCATCTCTCCTCAAAACAAGAATCCATACATCGATTGAGACAGCTGAAGACAGTTTATAAACACTTGAACCAGATGTGCTAATAGGAAATATATTTTAATTTTGTAGATAAAATGCATGACTACTATAAAATGCTGAAGTCATATCGGTGGTGTTCTGTGGGGTCTTTTTTATCATCAGCTGATTTTCTCTGAGGCACTTTACCCATATATGGAGAAATGGGTTTTCTGACATGCTTGTTCATTTTCACACAGCTTCCTCCATCTCCACTATCACTTGCGTGGATAAAAGTAGTTCTGCGGAGGAATAGGTGCTTGCCCCAGGATCCACTGGGTTTAATCTCAGTATTTCATTCAGCAAAAGATCTACCTAGATGACTTGTTCTGGAGAGGACAACCATAACTGGATTTTAAGGCTGGCTAAGCAGTTGCAGTTGTGAGGAACAGCAACCAGGTGAACAGAGAAGCCAGCAGAGCACAGCTCCACCCAGGACTGGGTTGCTTGAGGAGTGCAAGGGCGGTTGAGAACAGCACTGTGTCTTAGAATTGCCTCCCATTGGGTTGGATCCTTCTATGAATTACCAAGCTGCTCTGCTTGTGGAGCATGATGCATACATCCATATGAGAAAAGCAACCCAGCCTGTTTCTTTTGCAGCTGATGATGCATTTGGTGGTAGCATATGCAAAGCATGGATGTTTGCTTTCATAATGAATCCAGGCAGTGAGTAAAGATAAATACCTACCAAGTAATAGTCACCACCACCTTCTTCCAATCAAATAGCTGTCAGTTGGGTCTTGCATTTTCCCTAGGCTAACTAGGATGATGTTGAAAAATATGAGCTCCTATCCTTGAGTGATTTTGAAGAAAATTGAAATCCATGCTGGGAACCCGATGTGCTCACTTTAGTTGACTTGCTAGCAGCATGTAAATTATTTTAATTACAACTTGTAATTGATACTCTACAGGACTTGATTCTACAATGCTGTACCAGCCCAAGTGCCTGAGATTTGCCTGCAGGATGATGTCCATGTCTGTGTAAGCCTTTAAAACTTAATTGAGCTGGAGGGGTCTGGTCCAAAATTCTTTGAACTGAAGGGAAAAAGCCTTCAGCTTCAGTTCAGAGTGAGGTATTTGTTTTAACTGACTCCATCTTTTCTTCTCCTTCAGTACTTTCCTGGTTTCTATTTTATGTATTCTGAGTTCAAATGGATCTGATAAAATTTTTCCCAAATGCTCTTCCTCTCTGAATTGACTGTTTCAAATCTGAGTGATATTACTTCTGACTGGCCTCATAAGTCACCTGCTGGTATTTCTATTCTGTGATTGGGTGTATAGAAATATTCTTCCAAAGTAAATAAAAGCATTTGCTTTGACATTTGTTTTCTGCAAATGTTTGTGCCAGAAAACCAGATTGTATGGCTGAAACGAGTGAATATTTTTATCTACATTAGTCACCCAAATCTAATTTTAAATCTCTAAGGAAGAGAGAGGTGGGAGTTTGCCTGATTTGTGCTCATCTTAGTTGATGAAGTATGCTAGGGCTGCAAAGTCAGATCTTTTTAGTACCCTTTTTAATAATGAATAAATAAGCAAAAATATAATTTAAAAATATTTTTACCTTGGTAGTAACATTTTTTTTACTATGTTTTCTTTCTTTTTAATTCTTTTGGGTGCTACTGGCCAAGGTTGCTGAAATGACAGTGGTGGCTTTATTAAAATAATAGAGGCTGGGGTTTTCAAAGGGATCCAAGAAAGGAGAGCCTCCCATTGAAATTCTGTGGAGTGAGCTGTGTTGTCAGGATCTTGCATTATAGTCTATTTTGTGAATGCATTTTTGAGGCTGTGTTGTACTGCAGACATAAATATTTATAGCTGGGGCTCTGATCCTGGGTTTGCTTATGAATGTATCTAACTTAAACACATGTGAGTATTCCCCTTGGCTCCAATAGGACTATTTGCATTCATAAAACTGAGGATGCATCTGGTATTTTTTCATGGAATTATTAATAATTCTGCTGTGTTAAACTGCAGATGTAGTTTTGTGGATGAAAAACTGCACCTCTACCTGAGAGGCTTAGGTGCTGCATTAATTGATGCTTCTGTGACCTTCATTTTTATACATAGCACATACTCCCAGGATGGCAAACCTGCGCTGCCGTACTACCTCGGACATACTGACCATCTATTCATTCATTCCCTCTGAATTTTTTATAGCCACTGTCTTTGTAAGATATGAAGCAAAGAGACAGATGCAAAGTTGGCCATCAGTTTTCTAATGGAGTGAGAGCATAATTAATCAGAAATAACACCTAAGAATAACTGGTGCAGAAGGGTATTTCCCAGGGAGGTAACGTAGCCTCCTCAAGATGTAAGTCAACTTGTATTAATCACAGAATAAAATTAGTGACAGTTTGCCTTTGCAACCTTTTGGATTTGTTAGACGGCAACTTTCTAGCTCATTATTCAGATTTGTGGGGGTTTTGATAAGGACAAATGGAATATTAGGCCAGAGATCAAAAGTCACTGAGTCAAACAGAAATGCTGGAAAACAGTTCTGCTGGTGATGAAAGACAAATTATTTGCATGGAGACAGGGACAGAGTGTCATCAGAACAGCAAGTGTTGCATCCCCTTGACAGCTATGACAGGATTATTAATGTATTGCAAGCAGGCATCAGGGCTGAGCTGTGGTGTGAAAACTGTGTCATGTATACTGCCATTAGTGAATGACACTAAATGGGGTCATAACTTTCACTTTAAACTCTTGCAGAAGATCCCTTTTGAAAGTTGTATGGTGGAGAATGGGCTCAAAACTGGAACTGCTCTAATTAGTTTTTTACTGGATCTGTGGCAATACCATAAATAAACTCAGTAATATACTGGTGCGCTAATTATATATTTTTGGTGGCTAGGATATTGTGTTTAATGTCTGTGACTAGCTTACTCTGCGACCAGCCTTATATTATTCATTGTTTATCTCACAGTATTCCTGGCAGAGAGATAAGGCAATGCTTTGGACAATCACATCTTATATCACATTTTGCTTTTTTTTTTTAAACATCCTTTCTCAGAAGATTTTATGTATGCTTTTCACTGTTATTCACAAGCATTAGCAAATGCTTACAGGTAAATGCATGGTTCGAGCAGTTTGCTGAATAGAGAGCCTTAAGCACATGCTTGAATGCTTTTCTGACCCCGGGCCTAAGACAGGTTTGATTAGAAAAAGATGATACTTTGCCCACATATATAGTAATGCTTTTGTTTCCTCCTGAACAGTAAGCTGGACACTTGGACTTGGTTCACTTGGCACTAATGATGCATGACCCTGCAGACTGTGGTCTCAGCTGGCTTCCATTTTGGGTTTGCCTCAGCAAATTTTATAATGGCTTTTTGAGTTGGTGATGAAAATCGTATTTCTCTATCTGTACCTGTATGAATGGTGAGTGCTGATCATTGAGAGATTAGCGCAGCAGGAGATAGTGCCTTTTTCTGCAGGTTGCTCGTGCAAAAAGGACAACTTGGACTTAGCTACCTTTTTGCACTCTTCTGGTCTAGTCTGTCTTATGAGAACCCTCTCTTTTCCACTTTACTTTTGAAAGATCTCATGAGACCTCCTGCCTGCTCTTGGTTGTCTGAGAGCCATCTCCCTCTGGTTCCTCATCATCTGTCAGAGTATCCAATTGCCTTTGCTGCTGAGTTTTCATTGCCTCTCTCCTGTTACCTTTCTCCTTTCACAGTAGTTTTGCTGTTGACTTTCATAGCTGCTCTGGGACTCTGATGTGGTGCAGTTAATGCTGTCATTTGCTTCTGCTCATGCACAACTGGATACTTTCCAGTCTTTTCTGAAGTGATTGTTTCTTACCACCCACAACATGCTGAGAAACGTAGTAGAAATGCTTATGTATATGAATCGACTTCGGTGGCACAGTGTGTAGGACAGAGGGTGAAAGTAAATCTCTTGTGATCTTGGTTACAGGAAAAATTGGCATTGGCCACAAAATAAATTTGTATGCAGTTTTACCTTTTATAATGCCCTCTCCTGCTACCAGTTTGAGGATTACTAAATGTTGCTCTGTTATCTCTCTGGTGCTTTTGTCTGAACCATTTCCTCTTGTTTTCATTTGTTTCATGTGTTCTATCTTAATTTCTTTTATATATCAATAGGTATTTCAGTGGCAGAGCTCTTTCTCCTACCACCTGCTTAAATGGAGTTTAACCCATGGACGTAGGTCTGTGATGCTCAGAATTATAGCATGTGATGATTCCGGACTGATAAACCATCTAATGTAGGCATAGTTTTACAGGCAAAACTGAGCTTCTTCAGGTATCGCTTGTTTTGATAGGATGGTGTTTCTACAAGCCGTGCCTTTGGCAACATAGGTAGGAACATTTTCCTGAGTGCTAGAGAAAGCTAAATTCTCAGCAAAACAAGTCTCTTCCTAGTTATTGAGTTGGTTGTGCAGAAAATAAACTATTCAACTGAAGTTTATTTTTCTCACCTGCTTAATGTGATGTGGTGATCTTGCTGGTTCTCCAGTTTAATGAGGGCACGGGGGCGATTATTTGAGCAAGACCTGAATTCCTACTCTAGAACCCAAATCATCAGGCCTTCGTAGAAATCCATAAAAACACTGAAGTTGAACAAATTCTGTTTCTCTTTGGACAAGTCACTCTTCCTACCTTAAACAGAGAGTGCGGCTGCTTTTGTGAATTACTGTTCTAACCACAGAAGAAAGCTTTGGTTTTACATAAAGTAGACCAGAACTAACAAGAGCCATGAGCCTTGTTGGGGCTACACTGATTTACTCCAGTTGGAGGATAGATAGACTTTCTGTCTCATTTTCAGAATCTCTTTGCTTTTCCTGTTTAATTTGGCCCATGGATCAACTGTCTGATTCTTTATATCTGAGAAAATTCTGTTTCACGTTCATGCGCTTCCCATTTCTGCTTTGCATACGGTACTTGCTGAAATAAACAGTTGATGAACTGTGCTACAATATGTGTACAGATGTTCTCTCAGCATGCCAGCTGCATTTATGATTCTCCTCTCCATAACTGTATATCTTGTACCTTTACTGCTCTTGAAGTTACTTGTAGCTGTTGAGTCTGATTTTATGTTGGAAAGCTCTTGTTGCAGAGCAGAGACTCAGATCAGCTCCGTGTTTTTTTTCTCCTTAGGTTATATGAATAGCAATGCTTCACAGATTTCTCTCTAAACATAAAATTGTACAATAGCATGAAATGTTTTGTAGAACAGTGGAAAATGGAAGAGATGAGGCTTTTATTTATTATTCTCTATTTGCCTTCCACTGTCTTGCGTATGAAGGCAAATTATTTCTTGACACTAGATTGTTTTGAACTGTCCTGAAAGACAAAGGTAAAAAGTCTCCTGGATAATTTTTACTTTGCATCTTTTGTTTCCCTATGCTGTTTTTTAAAATGGAAGGAACACTTTTATGTAACTCCTGTACTGTTTTCTTCAGTTGCACAGGCAAAATTTTCATTTGGGGTCCACACAAAGTTGGTAAAAGTCTGTAAGATGTAACTGTGTTGTTTTCTTTCAAAAGAGTCTACAGATATGAGAGGTTACTGGCATAAAAATACACTACTTCTTTGCACTCCTTTTGAACTATTCTTGAAAACAGATGCCATCCATAGCACATACTTACAGAAATATTCACCCTGCTTATACCCTAGCATGTGTTTTCACAGCAAGATCTTTTAGGCTTCTTACATACAAAAAGTGAAAAACTGATTTTCTCCTTAGAAGTATTTGACAGGCTCATCAGTTGGGCAATGATTTTTTTCTATGGTTTTTTTTTTTTTGAATGTAATTCTTCTCTTTGGATTTTTATACCACAAGAGGTAGCCAAAGACCAGATATTAATTTTCACCCAAGAATGTTTGTTTGTATCTTCCAGATAAATTAAAATATGATTCAGTGCATCATCAGGTTGTAAATCACACTGCTAGGGAATATTAATGGATTTATAGGAGCCAGGATCAAAATTTATATGAAGACTGTTGATCTATTTGGGAATGTTATGTTCAGTTAATCAATTTTTCTTGGGCTGACCTAATGATTTCCTGTATTGGAGCAAGGCTTTTACACCTTAAATTCCTACTTGCTTTGTTGGATTATCCCCTAACCTGGTTTTGCCAGCCCTTCAAACACAGCCATGTTTGGGGAAAAGATGTGAAAACAGGACAGCTTTGCTTCTTAGATGAGACTTCTTTTAGGCTTAGATTTTGAGGGGTGTGGAATTCTAAAAAAAAACCTCACAGAAGAAATTTTACTTCAAGATGTTCCCACACTATGATAATTGTAATAGTCTAATTTTCTTGAGTTGTGTTTAATTAAGCTGCTTGGGTGTTAAAGCATTGGAAATGTGGGTAGGCCAGACTTGAGGATGGGTGCAGTGGCGTTCAGAGAACGGTATGTCACTGCATATCAGGCCACTGGATCCTAGCCTTCCTCTTGCTCATTGGACTCCTGATGATAGAATCATGATGTCCTTGTCCCTTTTGCCTCCCTGTACTGGAGTCACAATTGCCACCTCTGTGCCTTGATGTCAGGAACCGTAAGTTATGACTTTCCTATGGAAGGAGACAGCCTGCTTTCATCCTAGGCAAAGCATGTAGGGCAGGAAAGGCTAAGGTAAGTCTCCATCTCTCATTGCTGACAAGGGGCAGATCTTCATAGATCAGCTGAGGGGTTTTATCCAGGTGACTGAAATTATTTTCTTGATCTAAATAAACCAACATTTGTATTTTGTGTATGTATGTTAAGAGTCTAATTAATTGCTTATCTGAATTTACAAAGGTTAAAAAGTCCGAGTTGCAAAATGGTTGAGGTGGGAAGGAATCTCTGGAGATTGTCTAATCCAATTCCCTCCTACTCAAAACAAGATCAGCTACAGCTCAGGATCATGTACAGCGTCTTTTTAAAATGTCTCCGAAGATGGAGATGGCACAGATTTCTGGGCAACTTGTTTCACTATCGCAGTAATAATGTTTTTTCTATGTTTAAACGAAGTTTTCTGTATTTCGAGCTGTGCCCATTGCCTCTTGTCCTGTCATTGGGTACGTTTGAGATGAGCCTGACTCCATCTTCTTTACTACTCCCCTAATCCCCATCAGATGTTTATACACATGGATAAGATCCCCCAAGACCTCTCAAGGCTGAGCAACCCAAGCTGTCTCAGTCTCTTCCCATATGACAGATGCTCCAGTCCCTTAATTGTTTCAGTGGCCTTTCACTGGACTCTTTTCAGTATGTGCATGTCTGTCTTGTACTGAGGAACCCAAATCCGTCTCCTGAAATGTCTAGGTCAGTGTATATTAATTACAAAACATATCTTGACATGAGCCACCAGTCCCCTTCTTTCCAAGTAAGGTCCCATGTCTTTTCTTGATGGTGTTCCCAGTGATTTGACCATGAACACTGTTGCCTTCACTTGGGTCCTGACTGCAGGGATGTGCAGGACTGTCTCTTCCTCCCTGTGCAGCAATGTTGGCTACAGATCAAATGACCTTTTTTAGGTGTAACCTGAATGCATTAGATGCAAAAAGCCTAGGCAGAATGTGATGAAGGTTGAAGAAGCTTTCTAACATAAAGCCTCCTATACTGAAGCATGGATAGAGATTCATGCAGGAAGCACTGACCTGTTTTATGTAGAGTACAAGACTAGAAAAACTTTTGGAGCATCCTCTTGAGTTAAAAGCCATGAAATCTTAGAGTCATTTTACGATCTGAGCATCATTATAGCCTGCTGAAGGCAATAGGTTTTTGCCTAGAAAAAAAGTAAAAGTAAAACCCTGTAAAAGTTTAGCCAAATTTGACCAGTCTCATTTCTGTGAAATTCTCGGATCTGAGTTTGCAGTATTCTGCTTTGGATGTATTAACCGTGTAAGGTTTTTGAGATGGTAGGGCCACCAGCAGTGGTGTTCTGTAAATGCTAAGCTGACTCTTGCTAGCTGTGGGTTTTGTTTTGTTTTCTTTTTTTTTTTTTAATTCTGATGAGTAATCAACACCTGATGACATGTAAAACTGTATTTGCAAAGATTCTGCAGAAGACCCAGGTGACACGTTGAAATGTTTGACGTTTAGGGAAAAAGCAGTCTTTTTGCTGGAAATTGCTTACCTTTAAAAGCCTGTTGAACCTGTCTGAATTCCTTAGCTGCATGGAGGCAGCGTCATGCTAGGTAGATATAAGGCAATGAGGCCTCCTCATGCTAGTGAGCTCTGTTGCATAATTACTGTGTTGTGGGCTACTTCAAATGCTGATAGAAAGGCTAAGGGAACATTCTGGTTCAAAAGGCTAGATAGAGAAGAGAAAAAGGCTGATTTCTCTGCAGAACAAAGAATAACTAATTAACAAGGAAGCCCAAGCCATTGGGAGAACATAGTATTCACGTGGGGGCAGCAAACTGCTTGTTACCTCTTACTCTTCTCTCATTCTTTGAGCTGGAAAAGCTGATGAGTGTGGAAGAGGAAGAGTCTGCAAAGTAGATGTGATGTCAGATCTCCATGAACTTAATGTTGCACACTGTGGCAGGAGAATTCCCTGGATGAGATCCCATTTAACTCTGATCAAAGCAGGGAGCAGATCATTCCCTCTCTCAGTTTTGTTTTGTTTTGTTTTGTTTTTGGCAGCCTTGCTAAAAAATAGGAGTAGGGGAAAACTGGTGACAGGACATTTCTGTTTGGCAAAGATGCACAGGAGCTGCCTGAATATTTATGGGTTGACACATGCCCAACTACCTCAAGTGAATAAAATATCAAGTAGGGTCTCAGCACCCATACTTCCAGAAGGAAAGTTTGTTTGTAATGGTTTCTTTCACTTATTTACTGATATGAGTTCCTTCTAGTGATCAATTTTGATATATCTCCCCTTTATCAGATGTTTCCAAGCACAGAATTGGTGGTCTCTGGGTCAGGTATTAAGGGCAGGACTTAAAAGAAAAAATAGCATTTTTCATTCGGAAATTTTCTTTAATTCCAGTTCCTGTAAAATGTGGTGGAGGGGAGAGAGAGCCTTGAGTCTGAACTGTTGATTGGTTAGTTACCTCTAGCAATTTACATAAGCTATTTTCTCACCTATGGAATGAGGATAATGATACTTTTAAGTCTACTTAAAAAAATTACAGCAGGGCTGTATATTGTTGAACTACTACTTTAGCACAAAGAACAGGCAGAAAACATTCTTGGAGACATAGAACTTAGGAATCAGTGGAGAAAAGCTGACGTGCGGATACAAAGCAGACCCCACAATCCGTAAGATTGTAAAGTAGGTATGTTTATTCACCGGTGGGCAGCAAGGTAGATCTTTCTTAAGACCTTGTGTGCCGAGTGCCGCCACTCGCCGAGGTTATATGCGGTAAAATGTTACATATACATAAGATTTCCCAATACGCCTATACATATGCATGACCTATCCCTGCTTCGTATTAAGATTAGTTCCAGGAAGTCATTTCCATAAACTCCTCCTAACTGCGCTTGCGCAGTACCTTCTGGTGGTAATCGTGGAGAGCTTCTTTTCGTGACCGCTAGTAACCTTTGCTTGTGCGCAGACTCAGTTGTCCTCTGGTTCTTGCTCAATCTGGGGGGTCAGGTTTAGCTGGTTCTTGAGACCACTCTCCGGTTCTTATCAGTAACTCAAGACTTCTCGCTCCACCTAGTCCACACAATTAGCAGCACATTTAGTAAGTGATAAGTAATACAATGTTTCCCAAGATTTCTTTAATCCCTTTTTCAAAGCAAATCTTAAAAAATGTGTTATTTATAAAAAATACTCAAATTGAGACAACAAGGAAAAATTAGAATGCTGTTAACTTTTTCTTTTGCTCTTTTTTTCCACCACAATCCCCCCAGTGTTTACTTTTCAGCATGGTATTGAAGTGGGTTTTGCTTTTGTCTACAATCTGTTCATCCTCCGAGTTCTCCAGTCTTCAGCTGAAACCACTGCAGAGGTCTCTATTTGGTCCACAACAACTGTTTCCTCTGGAATTTTTGCTTTAAAGTAAGAGGAATGTGTTGGCTCTTCTGGCATGCTGTGAAAGCTTATTTGACAAAAATCTGTAATTTCAGCCAAATTTGAGATGACAGCGCTGGTGGTAAAGTTGGGACAAAAAATGATGGAAACCAGACAATTATAAGTTGAAGTTGATGGTCTCTTCTTATTCAAAGTGACATGGAAGAGACTTCAAAGCAAAGGAATGCTGCCCAATTTCATGTCTGAGGCATCTGCTAATCACTCAACAGGTGGTGTTTGTACCAAGATTGAGAGGGGCCAGCTACTATGGTTAGCCTGGCAATAGTTGCGTTTTGTTAAAACTTGAGCTTCTGAAGTCAAGATGTTACGTGACAATCTTATCTTTCATTAAATCATGAGAACCCAAGGCTTTAGAAAGAACTGGGGAATATGAAGCCCAAAGTCTCAAAAACCACAAGAAAGTAGGGAAAAAGCATCGCTTTGGTTCCTCATTTAAATGCCATGTTTAGTAACGTACTCTTTGAACTTCTAAGGAATCTGAAGGATTATTTTTAACACTCTGGGCAGTCTGTTTGGGAATCTGTGTGCATGTATGTGTCATCTCATTGAAAAGCAAGATTACTCTTTTCCCTCTTAACTTTTTACTGTGTTTGGGATAAAGTCATCCTACCCTGCTAAGGATGATGGGAATTAATTTCTCACTGGGATTTATGTCTCCACATGGAATGGCCATTCCCAGTGTAGCAAACCCTCTCTTCTAATCTCCATTGCGATTAGGTCTACTGTGAAGCATCTGTTTCTTCTGGGCAAATTGTAACTCATTCATATGAGTGCTGACTAGTAACTGGCTCTAGTAAGGGCTGCTCTTGTATTCCTTTTCCACTTCAAAGTAGCCCTTGAGGTGGCATAGTCAGTTCATATCATCCCAGTATGACAGTATTAGGTGCTGTGGGAAACCATAGAAAACCTGTTGAAATTTTACTTCAAATACTTGGACTTCTTTAAGCGTGTTTTGGCTAGCCAGCAGTAGATAGTCAGCTTCTCTGGAGCACTTTCAAGTTCATTCTCTCAGACAATACTCCTGGTAAAAGTGTTGTGGGGTGTCTTATTGTCTTATCTTAGGGGGATGATATGAGGTGCCCTGCCTGGGGATGTCAGGATGAAATACTACATACTGTCAGAATGGTCTTGGGGCCAGTCCCCCTTCAGCTCTGTTCCTTTTTTTCCTGTTGGTTGTAGCATTCCCCTCTGCCAAACTGCTGTGTCCAGTAAATGCAGTTAAATGAGATGTCCTCACAGCAGCTTTGGCAGAACCAAAGCATGCCCAAGATTATTCCTACAGGTAGTAATGCTTCATCATCTGCCTGGGAGGGACTGGAGACACTTCTTCAGTATCTAAGAAAACAAAAATGTTCGTACCTGAGAAATACAGATAGAGACCACTTCCTGAAATCACTGAGACCATTTGGGATGCAACACTGTTGTGAGAATTGATCTATAGGGTGGTCACCAGATTTGTTGAGCTGCATTTCTTAAGCTGCATCTGTAAAGCCTCCATTATTCAAAAGTAGCTTGTGGTGACATGCCCATTTTTGGTATGGCTTGGGCAGTGCTTCCAGCAGCAACTGTCTCCAACACCTTCCTACCCCAATCTTGCTGTTGAGACCAAACATCTAAGTGCCCAATCTATTTTGCCTACATCCTTGTAATGCTGTTCCACAATCTGAAATTCGCCTAGTGTTTTGGTTAAGCAGGAAGTACTGTGCCTAATCAGCTATTCCTGGTGTACACCTGGTGTATTCATAAAGCTAATCTCATTTTCTTCCACACCTTTTCTGGATTATAAGATCCCCTCATTTTTTCCTTGTACAGAAGAACAGAAAAAAGCATTCAAGTGTTTAGCTTACCATTTCCTTTCTTCAGGCAGTGATGCTGGTAACATCTTATGGACTAGCTCAAAGATGAATTCTTGCTCTTCAGTGACTGAATGGCAAGGTTCTCTTGCTCTCCAGTAAGTATACACAGTGTTTGGCTGAAATACAGATGTTTGTTGTCAGAAGGACTCATTTTCAATTGTAAATTTTGATTCCTCTCAGCTAACAGGTTTTTT